>NC_133336.1:133573266-133873266 GCF_042186555.1 Aquarana catesbeiana
ACATTCATACCCCAGATCACCCAAATTACTGCACCTTCAGACCCCAGATCATCCCAATTACTGCACCTTAAGACCCCAGATCACACCAATTTACTGCACCTTCAGACCCCAGATCACCCCAATTACTGCACGTTCAGACCCCAGATCACCCCAATTATTGCACCTTTAGACCCCAGATCACCCCAATTACTGCACCTTTAGACCCCAGAACACCCAAATTACTGCACCTTTAGACCCCAGATCACCCAAATTACTGCACCTTCAGACCCCAGATCACCCAAATTACTGCACCTTCGGACCCCAGATCATCCCAATTACTGCACCTTTAGACCCCAGATCACCCCAATTACTGCACCTTCAGACCCCAGATCACCCCAATTTCTGCACCTTCACACCTCATATCAGCACAAATTCCTGCACCTGTAAATTAGTAGTTCCCAGTGGCTAACATGGTTTAGCAGGACATAGAAGAGTGTTAAGGGCGGAGAATGGGGTCAGCAGGGCAGAGAACTGGGGTCAGTTGGGTAGTGTAAAGGGGTCAGAGTACAGGGGTAGCATGCAGAAAGACATACACTCTTGCGCATAAGTATAATGGCCAGCCTAATTATGAATGATGATCCACTCCTTATGGATGATGTTTCCGGCTATGCTGCCCTCTAGGACTGGGGATGTCCTTAAAGTGATTGTAAAGTTCCGTTTTTTTTTTTTGTTAAAAATAATAAACATGCAGTGGATTTGCCTGGATCCTGCTCTTCTCCGGTACCTCTTTAATTCTCCTGACCCCTCCCTACTGACAAGTTCCCCTACAGCAAGCAGCTGCAGCTCCACGTATCCATTCAGACACAGAGCTGTGGCACGACCCGCCCCCTTTTTCTCTTCATTGGCTGACTGACTTTGACAGCAGCGGGAGTCAATGGCGCTGCGCTGCCAACGAGGAGGGGAGTCCCGGGCAGCCGAGACAATCCTACAACATCGCTGGATAGAGAGGGGGCTCAGGTAAGTATTAGAGGGGCTGATGCACACAGAAGGCTTTTTATCTTAAAGTGGATGTAAACCTTTACATATACCCAGTGACGTGAACAGCCTCAGATGATGCATAGAGATGAAACAAATCTCCCTACATTTTACAAGTACGGTGTATCTGCTATGTTCAGCTTTATATATTCTTTAGAAAATGCACATCCTGATAGAGATTTTCTCTTCCTGTTCAGCACTGGGAGTGGATTCTTGGCATACAGCCAGGACAGCTGATTGGAGGAAAGGCACACGACCCCCTCCACATGGGCAAGGAAGGAAGGAAGGAATGTGCAGAGCTGTGCTGTGTCAAGGACATCTCTCTGCTAATCTATTTATAGCAACCTCCACTGACACAACTTTCAGGCTTGTTTTATCTTGGCTGACAGAGAACCTGTCAGGGTTTACTTCCTCTTTAAAATATTAGCTTGAGTTTGGCTTCAATTTGTTAGTGTACATAAATCTGCTTGTACATCTAACACTTCCCTTTCCCCAGACTGACAATGCCGCTGTCCAAGTGTGCCCCCTGTGCTCATAATCCAGAGTGGGGGCACTCTAATACAGGAAGTGTGTTATTGGCTAGATCACCAGGTGAAAACAGAGGGAAAAAAAAAGCCTAAAATTTCAAAACAAATGCAACCACCACATCTAAGAATTGGAACATCGCAATATATTACGTTTTTGGTTTAATACCACTTTGATTTGTAAATGCCTTCGCCTTGTGTTGTACCAGAAAGGTAAATGTAGGTCATCATGCACTTTTCTTTTGTCTTAAGATGTGTAGAACAGGGTTCGGCAACACCTGGCACAGGTGGCAGACATAGCATGTGGGCGCATTTAGGATGGCATGCGAAGGCTTGGACACCCGCATAGCCAGCCGCCCGATGCTTGCGATTGGCTACACAGGAAGGAGCTCAGCTGCCTCTTTCCTGCCTCCAGTCCCTCCCCCCTCTGTTCCCAGAGACACCTGACAGATCAACATAGCCAGCTGCCCCATGCTCGTGGCTGGCTAGGCTACGCAAGGAGCCCAGCTGCCACTTTCCCACCTCCGGTACCACCCACCTACAGTCCTGCCCTCCTTATTCAGCTTGCATTCATTTAGCTGACATGGATGCTGATGTTTGGCCAGGTATATAGAGCATGCTGCACCCCCCTTCCTGTTCAATGGATGCTGTGCCTGGCCTGCTTAGCTGCTCCCAGCATCTCTGCACAGGGCACTCAGCAGGGCACTCTTGTCCTCAGCAGGGCACTCTTGTCCTCCCACACAGCACATAGCTGAATTTTAATTCTTTTACAACCTACATCTGCATGGTATGTAGCTGCCTGCTATGTTGCTCCTCTGACCTATGAAATCTCTAGATCAGAACAGCAGCAAAGCTGCAGTAGCCAGCTACACACTATGCAGATGGAGGATGGAGGCTATGTCTGTAAAATAATCTGATCTGAGCTTTGTGCTGTGTGGGGAGGAGGAACTTTGCTGTGTGCCCTGCCAACACTGACCCCTGTTCTCTGCCTTGCTGACCTCCGTTCTCTAACCCCATCCTTTGCCCTGCTGGCTTCCAAACTCTAACCCCTGTACACTGCCCCACTGACTGCGTCTTTTGCCTCTTTGACCCCTGTACGCTACCCCTGTAAAGAGAGAAAAAGAGAGGGCTCACCAGCCTTGTGCATTAGCCTAAGTAAATTTATTATGTAAAAAAGATAAAAACTAGTCACAAGCATGTAGAAATAAAAGCACTTGAACAGGCCATGTCACGTGGCTATACAAGCCCCTGCTTGCTAACACGTTTCTAAGGTAAACCTCCTTCCTCACAGCCTCAAGAGGAAGAAGGCTCTGAGGACGGTTTACCTTAGAAACGCGTTAGCAAGCAGGGGCTCCTGCATGGTTTCTCTTACGATCTGGGGATTGCTGGTCCCAGGACTGTATAGCTACGTGAAAGCACTTTATTTTCTACATGCTTATGATTAGTTTTTATCTTTTTTTACATAATACATTTACTTGTAAATAATGCACAAGGCTGGTGCGCCCTCTCCTTCTTTCTATCTTGTATTAAAGTAGTTGTAAAGTCAGAAGGTTTTTTAATTCTATTCTTCTTAATGCATTCTATGCAGTGGGTGTAAAACGGATTCATGAAATTTGACCTAAGCACATATATATGTAGTGTTTTCTTATCTCTCTCCAAAGCACGAAGTCGGTGTGTTTCAGCTGTTTTGTTGCTCTGTTAGCATGATAACTTCTGATGGGTTTTACTTCTTTTTTTGTATTCTGCAAAATAAAAGCATAATGTGCTAGTACCGCGGATCTGTGAATGGCCAGAGGCGTGGGAGCCAGCAATCACGGCACTCGCTAGTGAAGAAATAGGCCCGGAGGGCCATTTCTTCACAGCACGTGTGCAGATGACATCATCGGCGCAGTACAAAGTAAATATCTTCCAAACGGCACACGTTTAGGAGATATTTACTGTACCTATAGGTAAGCCTTATTATAGGTTTACCTATGGGTACAACTTGAAATTGGAGGTTTACAACCTCTTTAAAGGCAGCTACAGCAACAGTTTTTGTATTTTGTAAGAAAAGTTTTACATAAATCAAAGCTGACCATTGTTGAATTAATGTCTCATCCCTGTAACTGCAAGAGAGCTTGTTCTTTTGAAAAACATCATATTTGCTGGCTGGATCAATAGATGAAAATAAAGCAAGCCTAAAAGAAAATTCATGCTGCCCTTTTACAAAGGTCTTAACCACTTACCAACCGCCTCACACAGCAGATATACAGAGGCAGAATGGCATAGGCAGGCAGAGTAACGTATGGGTACGTTACTCTGCGCCCCCCCCCCCCCCCCCCCGATGCACGAGGCAGTGGGCATCCTTGCAGGAGCGATCCATCCTGAGGGGGAGGACACTGATTCATGGCCTCTCAGTCATGATCGCTCCTGACGAGTGGGAGGCTTCCTCTGCTTCTGAAATGTAAACAGAAGCAGAGGAAGTGATGCCATCTCTCCTCGTGGAGCCGTTTCGTTCCGGCTCCCGAGGAGAGAAGACATCAATATGAGTTTGCACCAACAGCACACTAACACCAGTACATATAGGCACACAAACCACCCCCCAATCATTTACGCCCTTAGAAATCTTGAAGGTGGTGCTTGGTTTTCAGGGCCCCGTACGTGGTTAGGCTCCCAAAAAGTCCCACACATGTGGTATCCCCATACACAGGAGAAGCAGCAGAACGTATTTTGGGGTGCAATTCTACATATAACCATGGCATGTGTGAGCATCATTTAGTGACAACGTTTGGTAAAAAATATAGAATTTTATTTATTTTTCTGTCATTCAATCACTTCGGGAAAAAAAAAAAAAAATTCAATGGGCTCAACATGCCTCTCAGCAATTTCCTTGGGGTGTCAACTTTCCAAAATGGGGTAATTTGGGAGGTGTTTGTACTGCCCTGCCATTTTAGCACCTCAAGAAATGAGATAGGCAGTCAAACTAAAAGCTGTATAAATGCCAGAAATTGTACCCTAGTTTGTAGACGCTATAACTTTTGCGTAAACAAATAAATATACGCTTGTTGACATTTTTTTAACCAAAGACATGTGGCTGAATACATTTTGGCCTAAATGTATGATTAAAATTGAGTTTATTGGATTTTTCTTATAACAAAAAGGAACAAATGTAATTTTTCAAAATTTTCATTTTTTTTCATTTATATCGCAAAAAAAAAAAAAAAAAAAAAAAATCGCAGAGGCAATCAAATACCATCAAAAGAAAGCTCTATTTGTGTGAAAAAAAGGACGCAAATTTTGTTTGGGTACAACATTGGATGACCGCGCAATTACCAGTTAAAGCAGCGCAGTGCCAAATTGTAAAAATTCCTCTGGTCTTTAGGCAGCCAAATGGTCCGGGGCTTAGGTGGTTAATTAAAGAGTGAGAGGCCAACGGTTTCTGAAACAGAACAGAAAGGAGAGAAACCTGATGCCCGATAGTGCACAGAGCCAAGTATTGGTCCAGAGCCAGCTGTAGTAAGCAGAGCATTCATCCCATGGAGAAACTCCTGGGGTGGAGGTCCAGAGACTCACACCAAATTAAGTATGCCTTCTATGACCAGTGATGGGCCATTGTGGAAAGTAGACTACCTAGCTTTTAGAATCATGGAAATCACAGACAGAGAGACCCCTGTCCCTCAGAACCTACCATGTTATTAAAGCCAGTGGCTTTAAGTAAATGTATTATGTAAAAAAAAACAAAAACAAAAAAACTACTCACAAGCATGTAGAACTGGATGGACTATTGTCTTTATTCAACCCTACTTACTATAAAACTATAGGAAAAATACTTCCGCACCATTGTTAGCTGCCTGTAAAATGTTACTGAACAAGGCCCTTCACTATAACTGTTACGGGTGACACTGGTTAGTTAGTTTATTATAGTTTTAGGGCACCCGCCGTTTATTACCTAATAAAGGTTTAACCCCCTAATTGCCCAGCGGTGATATAAGTTACGTTTTTAGGGTCAGATAAGGTCTGCGTCGCCCCAGGCAGCGTCAGGTTGGCGCCAGTACCGCTAACACCCACGCACGCAGCATACACCTCCCTTAGTGCTATAGTATCTGAACGGATCAATATCTGATCCGATCAGATCTATACTAGCATCCCCAGCAGTTTAGGGTTCCCATAAACGCAGTGTTAGCGGGATCAGCCCAGATACCTGCTAGCACCTGCGTTTTGCCCCTCGGCCCAGCCCTGCCCAGCCCACCCAAGTGCAGTATCGATCGATCGCTGTCACTTACAAAACACTAAGCACACATAACTGCAGCGTTCGCAGAGTCAGGCCTGATCCCTGCGATCGCTAACAGTTTTTGTTGGTAGCGTTTTGATACAGTCGCTAACAGTCAGGAGCTTTTTTCCCTGTGAGTCTCACTAGTGTACCCCTAAATTTAGAGCCCAAAATGGCAAATCGAAGGTACACTAGTGAAGCGGCCTACACGTTTCTGAGCATTACAGATAGTGAAGAGAAAGTCACTCATCTGTCAAATTCAGGCTCAGAATACGATCCTGTAGACGACAGCGGCTCCGTGACAGATAGCTCTGATGACGGAGTTGTGGTCCCTGCCAAGGTCAGGCGTACCAGACTCCAAACTTCTTCTTCTTCTGTCCTTGAAGTGCAAGAACCGCAGGGCTCTCGTATGGAGCAGAGCAGTACTAGCGCCGCTATTCCTTTTGGTGAACTGGCAAGCACCAGCGGTCTAGTACACCCTGGTCGTACATCCAGCACTGCAGTAACACTTGGTGACGTGGCGAGTCCCATAAGTGCAGTTCAAGCTGGCAAGCACAAGTAGTGTCCTGCTGCCACCAAGAAGACGAACACAGGACCGTCGAGTCCATAGTGCCCTTCCTGCTGCATTTGCCAATCCGAATTGGGAACCCACCACTTCTGCAGCACCCGTACTTCCCCCATTCACTGGCCAACCTGGCATTCAGGTGGAAACACTGGATTTTTATTTGCTGTTTTTCACCGAAGATCTCTATAGATCTATTGTGGACCAAAGCAATTTATACACTGGTCAACACATCGCCACTATTCCCCAGTCCTCCCTTGCCAGAGATTGGAGACCAATTACGTTCTCCGAATGTAAGCTCTTTCTGGGCCTTTCCCTCAACATGGGCATAACTAAAAAGAGTGAGTTGTGGTCATATTGGTCCACTGACCCAATTCACCATATGCCCTTGTTCTCTGCCTCCATGTCCAGGGCACGATACGAGCAGATTTTGCGGTTCATGCACTTCAACAACAACGAACTCTGTCGTCCTCGTGGAGACCCTGAATACGATCGGCTCTACAAAATTCGGCCCCTCGTAAACCACTTCAACCAACGTTTTGCAGACTTGTTTACTCCCCATCAAGTTGTCTGCGTTGATGAGTCCCTGATTAAGTTTTCTGGCCGCTTGTCATTCAAACAGTACCTTCCCAGCAAGCGTGCCAGATACGGGGTCAAGATGTATAAGCTCTGTGACAGGGCCACAGGCTATACATGTAGTTTTATGGTTTACGAGGGCAAAGATAGTCACGTAGAGCTGACAAACTGCCCTGACTACATAGGAAGCGCTGGCAAGATTGTGTGGGACTTGGTGTCACCCTTATTTGGAAAGGGGTACCACTTGTACGTGGACAATTATTACACGAGCGTGCCACTTTTTAGTCACCTTTTTGATCAACAGATTGGGGCATGTGGGACCGTGCGACCTAATCGCCGGGGCTTTCCCCAGCGGCTTGTAGATTCCCGTCTTAGGCTGGGGGAGAGAGTCTGCTTGCAGTGTAATAACTTGCTCGCTATGAAGTGGAGGGATAATAAGACTGTTTTAGTTCTTACCTCCCTTCATGCAGACACAACGGTCCAAATTACTACGGCGACTGGTGTTGTGGAGAAACCCCTCTGTGTCCACGAATATAACCAAAATATGGGAGGGGTGGACCTCAACGACCAGTTGTTGGCGCCGTACCTAGTTGCCCGTAAGGTCAGATGCTGGTACAAGAAATTGTCTGTTTATTTATTTCAATTGGCTTTGCTGATCGCTCACGTGCTATACAGAGCTTCAGTGCCGGTTCACACTACCGCGACTTGGGATCCGACTTGTCAGACCTCAAGTCGCCCCAAGTCGCTTGACATCTGAAAGTCCATGTAAGTGAATGAGAGCCGTCTATATGTACGCTACTGAAGTCGCTCCGACTTCAGAAAAGGTCCCTGTACTACTTCAAGGCGACTTGTAGGCGACTTGTACCCATTGATTTCAATGGAAGTCGCCTACAAGTCGGATCGTGGTCTATAGTGAAGCGACTTCACAGGAAGAGAAGATGTTTTTTTCAAGCAAACCCCTCCCTCCCCCAGAGCGGATTGTAGTTTGATTGGCCACTGGAAAGTCGCCTGTCTTGGAGGCGACTTGAAGTCGCCTTGTAAGTCGCCCCAAGTCGCGCTGAAGTCGCGCTGAAGTCGCCTTGCTAAGTCGCGCTGTAAGTCGTGTTGCCCCTATGTGAACCAGCGCTCAGGATGGACTGGATGATTCCTTAAATTCCAGGAAGAGATCGTCAGAGCCCTTCTGTTGCCAGACGGTGCTCCACCTCACCTTCTCCAACCAAATGCAGTAAGCCGGCTGCATGAGAGGCATTTTCCTTATGTCCTCCCGAGTACCCCTACCCAACGAGCCCCCCAAAGAAGATGTCGTGTCTGCAGCAAGCGCGGATATAGGCGTGACACCCGGTATTATTGTCCCTCCTGTCCTGACAATCCTGGTCTATGCATTGGTGAATGTTTTGAACGCTACCATACACTAGATGAATATTAGTGTAGGGTACAGCACTGCACAGACTAGGACACACTTTCACAGGGTCTCCCAAGATGCCATTGCATTTTGAGAGACCCAAACCTGGTACCAGTTACAAAAGTTAAAGTTACTAAAAAAAGTGTAAAAAAAAAAAAATAAAAATAAAAAATAAAAAAAAATAAAAAAAAACAAAAATAGTTGTCGTTTTATTGTTCTCTCTCTCTCTATTGTTGTGCTCTTTTTTACTTTATTCTATTCTGCAATGTTTTATTGTTATTATGTTTTACCATGTTTGCTTTTCAGATATGCAATTTTTTTTATACTTTACTGTTTGCTATGTTTTATTGGTAACCATTTTTTTGTTTTCAGGTACGACATTCAGCTGCAGAGCGTATTTATTCATCTTGACAACAACAGCGTTTGCTCCCACGATACATAAATCTGTGACTCCAGCGTTGTCGGAGGTGATTTCACCACCACAGTTACATACTTCAGCATATATGCCGAAGCGTGGGGGCAGCAGTGGGTGGAGGAGCGATTTGCTCCTGCCTTTTGTGGGAGGATGCCCCCATGCTTCGGCATATATATATTTTAGGCACAGGTTGCGTTAAATGTTTTATTTTTTACTATTTTTTTTTTTTGTATTTGCTTTGCAGGTATGGTAAGTCTTACTGTTATACTGTAATGTTACTTTGTTTTATTGTTAACCATCATTTGCAGCGCGGATTTATTTATCTTGACAGCAACAGCGTTTGCTCCCACGATAAAGCCGTGACTCCAGCGCTGTCGAAGGTGATTTCACCACCACAGTTACATATTTCAGCATATATGCCGAAGCGTGGGGGCAGCAGAGGGCGGAGGAGCGATTTGCTCCTAACTTTTGTGGGAGGATGCCCCCATGCTTCGGCATATATATACACGGTGCATGTATGCCCATCATTAGAAGTGGGTGGATGAAGGGAGGTATTCTAATGGTGGGCATACCCACCGATCAATCTCTTTTTTTCGTTCAGCCCACAGGCTGCATGAAAAAAAAGTTTACAATATATGCCCAACAAAAAACGGCAACGCACTGGTATGTTGCTGGACTTTGAGTGGTTATACCAGAATGATGCCTGCAGGTTTAGGTATCATCTTGGTATCATTCTTTTCAGCCAGCGGTCGGCTTTCATGTAAAAGCAATCCTAGCGGCTAATTAGCCTCTAGCAGTGGGAGGGAATGCCCCCCCCCCCCCCCCTCTTCCATGTTTTTCTCTGGCTCTCCTGTCACACAGCTGTAAACAGCGCCATTGGGAAATTGGGAAAGCATTTTATCACACAGATCTTGGTGTGGTCAGATGCTTTGCGGGCAGAGGAGAGATCTAGGGTCTAATAGACCCCAGTTTTTTTTTTTTTTAAAAGAGTACCTGTCACTACCTATTGCTATCATAGGGGATATTTACATTCCCTGAGATGACAATAAAAATGATTTAAAAAAAAAAAAAAAATGAAAGGAACAGTTTAAAAATAAGATAAAAAAGCAAAAAAATAATAAAAGCACCCCTGTCCCCCCCTGCTCTCGCACAAAGGCGAACGCAAGCGTCGGTCTGGCGTCAAATGTAAACAGCAATTGCACCATGCATGTGAGGTATCGCCGCGAAGGTCAGATCGAGGGCAGTAATTTTAGCAGTAGACCTCCTCTGTAAATCTAAAGTGGTAACCTGTAAAGGCTTTTAAAAATGTATTTAGTTTGTCTCCACTGCACGTTTGTGCGCAATTTTAAAGCATGTCATGTTTGGTATCCATGTACTCGGCCTAAGATCATCTTTTTTATTTCATCAAACATTTGGGCAATATAGTGTGTTTTAATGCATTAAAATTTTAAAAAGTGTGTTTTTTCCCAAAAAAAGCGTTAGAAAAAAAAAATTAAACACCCACCATTTTCATCTGTAGGGCATTTGCTTTAAAAAATATATAATGTTTGGGGGTTCAAAGTAATTTTCTTGCAAAGAAAAAATTTTTTTCATGTAAACAAAAAGTGTCAGAAAGGACTTTGTCTTCAAGAGGTTAGAAGAGTGGGTGATGTGTGACCTAAGCGTCTAGATGTTGTGCATAAAATGCCAGGACAGTTCAAAACCCCCCCAAATGACCCCATTTTGGAAAGTAGACACCCCAAGCTATTTGCTGAGAGGCATGTCAAGTCCATGGAATATTTTATATTGTGACACAAGTTGCGGGAAAAAGACAAATTTTTCTTTTTTTTTGAACAAAGTTGTCACTAAATGATATATTGCTCAAACATGCCATGGAAATATGTGAAATTACACCCCAAAATACATTCTGTTGCTTCTCCTGAGTACGGGGATACCACATGTGTGAGACTTTTTGGGAGCCTAGCCGCGTACAGGACCCCGAAAACCAAGCACCGCCTTTCAGGCTTTCTAAGGGCGTAAATTTTTGATTTCACTCTTCACTGCCTATCACAGTTTCGGAGGCCATGGAATGCCCAGGTGGCACAACCCCCCCCCCCAAATGACCCTATTTTGGAAAGTAGACACCCCAAGATATTTGCTGAGAGGTATAGTGAGTATTTTGCAGACCTCACTTTTTGTCACAAAGTTTTGAAAATTGAAAAAAAGAAAAAAAAATGTTTTTTTTCTTTTCTTTCTTCATTTTCAAAAACAAATGAGAGCTGCAAAATACTCACCATGCCTCTCAGCAAATAGCTTGGGGTGTCTACTTTCCAAAATGGGGTCATTTTGGGGGGGGGGGGGTTGTGCCACCTGGGCATTCCATGGCCTCCGAAACTGTGATAGGCAGTGAAGAGTGAAATCAAAAATTTACGCCCTTAGAAATCCAAAAAGTCCAACACATGTGGTATCCCCGTACTCAGAAGAAGCAGCAGAATGTATTTTGGGGTGTAATTCCACATATGCCCACGGCATATTTGAGCAATATATCATTTAGTGACAACTTTGTGCAAAAAAAAAATTGTCACTTTCCCGCAACTTGTGTCAAAATATAAAATATTCCATGGACTCAACATGCCTCTCAGCAAATAGCTTGGGGTGTCTACTTTCCAAAATGGGGTCATTTGGGGGGGATTTGTGCCATCTGGGCATTTTATGGCCTTCAAAACTGTGATAGGTAGTGAGAAGTGAAATCAAAACTTTACGCCCTTAGAAATCCTGAAGGCGGTGCTTGGTTTTCGGGGCCCCGTACGCGGCTAGCCTCCCAAAAAGTCCCACACATGTGGTATCCTCGTACTCAGGAGAATCAGCAGAATGTATTTTGGGGTGCAATTCCACATATGCCCATGGCCTGTGTGAGCAATATATCATTAACAACTTTTTTTTTTTTGTCATTATTCAATCACTTGGGACAAAAAAAATTAATATTCAATGGGCTCAACATAATTCTCAGCAATTTCATTGGGGTGTCTACTTTCCAAAATGGGGTCATTTGGGGGGGGGTTGTACTGCCCTGCCATTTTAGCACCTCAAGAAATGAGATAGGTAGTCATAAACTAAAAGCTGTGTAAATTCCAGAAAATGTACCCTAGTTTGTAGACACTATAACTTTTGCGCAAACCAATAAATATACGCTTATTGACATTTTTTTACAGAGAAAATTGAGTACTGTCCGTGATACTTTTTTTATTTGCACTAACATACAATTTTTCAGGACAAGCTTTCGGGGTATGTCCCCTTCTTCAAGGTCCAAGCAGTACTCTTGGACCTTGAAGAAGGGGACATACCCCGAAAGCTTGTCCTGAAAAATTGTATGTTAGTGCAAATAAAAAAAGTATCACGGACAGTACTCAATTTTCTCTGTCACAATTGCACTAATACGGCTACAATCAAATCAAGTACATTTTTTTACCAAAGACATGTGGCCGAATACATTTTGGCCTAAATGTATGACTAAAATTGAGTTTACTGGATTTTTTTTTATAACAAAAAGTAGAAAATATAATTTTTTTTAAAAATTTTTCGGTCTTTTTCCGTTCATAGCGCAAAAAATAAAAACCCCAGAGGTGATCAAATACCATCAAAAGAAAGCTCTATTTGTGGGAAGAAAAGGACACAAATTTTGTTTGAGTACAGTATTGCATGACCGCGCAATTAGCAGTTAAAGCGACGCAGCGCCAAATTGTAAAAGTGCTCTGGTCAGGAAGGGGGTAAATCCTTCCGGGGCTGAAGTGGTTAACATAACGCACGTTAACGCATGTTGTAACACTGAATAAAACGTGCGCATTAATGTACTTCATCAGAACACTTATGTGTAAAAGGGGCCCCTACAGGTCTTATCTCTCCTCAGCCTGTGATTGGACTGTGAAAGAAGATGCATCAGACTGATAAAATCATCCCAAGATGATTCTACAATCAATATTTCTAAGTTTGAGCTCTGCTGTGGGGGGGGGGGGGGGGTTATAAAAAAAGATGATACCAAGTGGAATTCAAATATTTACAGTGCTTTTATTTTAAAAAAATTAAATCTGTATTAATGAATTGAGAGTGGTTTTAATTTGCGCCTTTTATATAGGGCCTGGACTTCCCTCCCTTCCATGGAGGCTGTGCCTGCTAAGCTCCTTCTCACATCTCTGCCCTGCAAACAGCCTGGGCATAGGCAGAACAGCTCCTCCTCGTAAAACCGTACGCAGCTTAGATTTGGTTCTATTTAAGATAGCCTCTACCTGCACACTGGGCAGAGGTTGTCTGTAAGAGAATCCGATCAAAGCTGTGTGAGGATGAAGAGGGAAGCATGTGTAAAGCCTTGGGAGAATGCAGACAAGTCCAGGGCTGACATCCAACAGGAGAAGAAAGGGGGTGTATCCAGACAAGATTGTCGAGATGTGAAGCCAGAGCAGACTGTAGCCCCTCCCAGAGGCAATTACCTGTATTTTACCAGCAAGGGTATACTTCTCAGAGGGCTGGAATATGCATGTTTATGTACTAGCAGCTCACAAGCAATAGGATAAAGTTAAAAAAAAAAAAGTATTGTAAACCCATACTTCTCTTTTAAGTGCTAGTCTGACAATATAAACATGCTCAGCTGCTGCCTCCTGTGTACATGGAATTAATAAATAGGCTATATCTTTATTAATAGAATTATTAACGAATGGTTTAACACATGGCATACTTGCAAGTATATTATAGTATTTTATCTTATTTCCTTTTTATTATATGTAAACGGTAAATACTTTAGTATATATACACACACAAGTCACTTTGATTAGATGATTGTGTCTAATGAGTCTTAAGCGGCAAGGAAACGGGTAATCAGTCTCTATATAGGATTTTGGAGGTAGTGCCCTTAGGGTATGACTAAGCTGAGGAAGGGTAGGGGCTTTCTCAAAATGCATTCTGACCACCATACACAAAGATGGAGGAGGGGAACATTCGGCTGCTCCTGGGATCACAGAGGACTGACAGGCTGCAGTGTCAAAGTCAGCTTCACTGAGGGGCATGTGAGAGGAAGCATTTCACGGAGCTCCTGCTATCGATCTGCTCACCGATACTGTCACCAGCTTTGTTTTCCCTTCTCATCTACCTGCGCTGACAGCCTGAGCCTCCACAAGCCTGCCGGTGCCCTTTTCCTCTGCTCTCCCTGGCCACGACTTGGAAAAACCAAGAGAAAGCTGCTGCCTCAGAATCCCAAGATGGCGCCCAGCCTGTACTACCACAGCAGACACCACGTGGCTCAGGAGATAAAGTCAAGGACAGTGAGTAGATCAGGCAAGTCCTTCCGCCATGTGGGCAAGGACCCTCCTCATGACATGCTCTTCTATACACATAGAAGTCAGGGGGCACAGGGAGACTCAAAAGCTGCTTTGGCTGCAGCACAGGCCCTACCACTACCGAGAGGGGACCTGCCAGACCCTGACCTTGATATTGTCATGGAGCATGAGGTTCCAGGTGCCACATCTGATGATGATCCTGAAGAGGCTGATCCCCAACCCACCCTTAAAGCTGTGCATACTTGTACTGCATCCGTCCCCACAGTATAGGATCAATTGGGTGGCTTGAAAGTAGAAGTGTTCCTGTTGTGACAATATCTCCAGAAGATTCAAGAACGCACCACCGTGGTGGAAAGCAGAGTCAGCGATTTGAAAGATAAGCTTACACCCCTTTATAAAGAGTGAGCAAAAAAGATCTAATATATAGTCTTTCTGGCTTAAGCAACAATAAAAAGTAACATGCAAGAAGAAATTATTCAATTAGTAGTAATGTGAATCCAGGTAAGAGATGTTAATCCGGAATATGTGTGACAGTTCATATGGAAAACATCAGCTGTTTGAAGGTTCAACCATCACCACACCAAGTGATTCCGCTCCCTTAGGAGTTGCACTCCCTGGATTCCCAATTAACAAATGCCTTTGTATATGTTATGCCTTTACGATCGCTGCCTAAGGACATCTGCCCGGATCTCCAAGAACGATCAACCAAAAGATTTCAGACATTCTAGTCCTATGATTTGCTTGGGTTAAGCATGCAAAAACCCTTTAATAGGCTGGGGCGTAATGAAGGAAAAAATCGTCATAGTGTGAATCTGTAAAACTTTTATTCATAAAAGGAACCCCTTCCCTTATGCCTATGCACTTATAAACATATAAAGAGAGGCGTTCAGTATAAAAATATTGCACTGTATAATGAGTTCCGATACTCTCACCAACTCTCGTGGAGATCCAATCGTCCGTGGTAGTTCTCAGGAGGAGATCGGAGCCAGTGACAGATTCAGCAAGCGGCATAGTCACAGACGCGTTGTCATTCCGTCTTTGTCAATAGTCTTTGCCACCATGGAGGATTGGATCTCCACGAGAGGTGGTGAGAGCATCGGAACTCGTTACACAGTGCAATATTTTATACTGAACGCTTATTTTATAATATGTTTGTATGGTTGAACCTTCAAACAGCTAATGTTTTCCATATGAACTGTCACAAAAATATTCCGGATTAATATCTCTTACCTGGATTCACATTACTACTGGAATTATTTCTTCTTGCATGTTACTAACTTTTTAGTGCTGCTAAAGCCAGGACTATCTGTTAGATCGTTTTTGCTCACCCTTTATAATGTGTTGTATTAATATAGCAGCTGCTTAGCTTAATTAAGATTCATTTTACACCTAAATGCTGGAAAAGTGACCCTGTTTACTTCTATTTTGTGTTAAGCTTCCACCCCTAATCTCTGAATCCTGATCCACCTCTTAGCTAAACCCAACAATCTGCACAATGAGGACTTTAAAAACCACATGCGGCGCAATATGCAATTAGTGGTCATGATAGAAGGCACGGAGGGCGGAGACCTGACAGATTTCATAGAGCGATTGCTCCTACAGTTGTTCGAAGCACAAAACCGCCGACTTGTCCTCTACAACCTGGTCATCCCCAGAGACTGTTCCTGGCCAAAAAGCTCAACTATTGTGAGTGCGAAATCATTCTCCACCTCGTCAGAGAATGTCCGCTATAATGGAGAGAAAGTCTCTTTCTATCCTGACTTCTCTGTGGAACTGATGCATCCTCCTGGTTGGACACCAAGTCCTCTCTACATGCACGACCCTCCAACTCGGCGGAAGTTTACTGTTATTCTCCTTCATCCTGTTGTCAAGTGTTTCTACTGTTTCCATGGATTTGAGGTTCCCTCCATCCTCTAGCTGGTGTCACTCACTAACTGTGTTTGCCCTGGAATGGCTTTGAAAATAGGAATTTTATAACAGCTTACCTGTAAAATTATTTTCTTTGAAGTACATCACGGGACACAGAGCCATAGTTACTATGTGGGTAATAGGTTACCTTCAGGTGATGGACACTGGCACACCCTAAGACAGGAAGTCCACTCCCTATATAACCCCTCCCACTACTGGGAGTACCTCAGTTTTTGTAATAAAGCAATACACGTGTATACAAGAAAGAAGGGAGGGACCTCTGTGTCCCGTGATTTACTTCAAAGAAAAGGATTTTACAGGTAAGCTGTTATAAAAATCCTATTTTCTTATTGTACATCACAGGACACAGAGCCATAGTAGTTACTATGTGGGATGTCCCATAGCAATGCCAACTGAACGGAGGGAGACACAACAAAAGTAGGGCACCAAGAGGCTAGAGGACTTATACTGCTGCCTGCAGTACACTGCGCCTAAAGGCGATATCCTCATGATCTTTTACATCTACTTGATAGAATGTGGTAAATGTATGGGCTGAAGACCAAGTTGCAGCCTTGCAGAATTGAGCCATGGAGGCCTGGTTATTCACTGCCCAGGAAGTACTAACAGCCCTGGTGGAGTGCGCTTTAATATGAAAAGGTGGAACTTTCCTCTTCAAACCAGAAGCTTGAACAATCACTTGACAAATCCATTTAGAAATAGTAGATTTCGATGCTGCATGTCCTCTCTCATGACTTTCAGGCAACACAAACAAAAAATCCATTTTACGAATCTGAGCAGTCGCTTTCAAGTAGACTGACTGCTCTCACCACATCAAAAGAAAGTAGTGACCTTTCTTCCGCAGAACAGGGTTCTGGAAAAAATGAAGGTAGAACAACATCCTGGTTTAAATGAAAACCTGATACTACCTTCGGTAGAAAATTAGGATGAGGACGTAATACAACCTTATCCTTGTGAATAATCAAATATGGCCCTTTACAAGAAAGAGCAGCCAACTCTGATACCCTTCTTGCAGAAGATATGGCTACCAGAAAAACTAATTTCCTTGTCAAAAGGACCAGGGGAATATGACGTATCTGCTCAAAAGGTTGTTTCTGTAATGCCGACAGGACTAAATTCAAGTCCCAAGGGTTCAGGGGTGACCTAACCGGAGGATGAAGCCGTGTTACCCCCTGAATAAAGCTACGAACGAGTGCGAAGCAAATGGTTGTTGAAATAATACAGATAAGGCCGAAACCTGGCCTTTGATAGTACTCAAGGCCAGTTTCATTTCTAATCCCATCTGTAGAAGGTCAAGGATCCTACATATGACATATTTCCTGGGGTGCCACCCCCTGGATTCACACCAGACATATGCCTTCCAGACTATAATATATGACTCAAGGTATCAAAGTAGATACCACTGAACCCGATAGCCCACGCTTCTTCAGAATGTGGGTCTCAATAGCCAAACCGTTAAATTTAGCATTTGTAAAGTAAGATGGAATACCGGACCTTGCGAGAGAAGGTCTGGCCGTGGCGGTAGGGTCCACGGGTCTCCTACTGCCATCTTTACGATCTCTGCATACCAAGATCTCCTGGGCCACGCCGGGGACACAAGAATCACCACCTTCCCTTCCTGCTTGATCCTTCGTAGAAAACGCGGAAGTAACAGAACAGGAGGGAATGCATGAATCAATGAAAACTGATTCCACGGAAAAACCAAAGCATCTGTTCTGCATGCCAGCGGATCCTTTGTCCTTGACACAAAGCTGTTGATCTTTTTGTTGAACCTGGACTCAAACAGATCCACGCCCGGAATTCCCCATCTTTGACATATTGACAGAAAGATGTTGGGGTGAAGAGACCATTCTCCTGGGAGCAACTGCTGGCGACTCAAGTAGTCCGCCTGCCAATTCTTTATTCCTGGAATGAAGACTGCCGATAGGCAAGGTATGTTGTTTTCTGTCCAAGTTAGGATATGATTCACATCTCTCTGGGCCGCATGACTTCTCGTGCCCTTTTGGTGATTGATATAGGCCACTGCTGTGGCATTGTCGGATTGGATCCTGACAGGCCAATTCCCTAATCTGAGCGTCCAAGCCTTCAGGGCCAAGCGCACTGCCCGAATCTCTAGAATATTGATGGGCAAGGTAATTTCTGATTTGGACCATTTTCCTTGGACAGATGCTTCTTCCAAGACTGCTCCCCAGCCCAGAAGGCTGGCATCTGTTGTTACCACCTTCCAGGTAACTGGTAGGAAGGATTTCCCTTTTTGGAGATTCTTGGCTATCAACCACCAACTGAGGCTTTGGCGCACCTTTGGGGATAAATGCATTGGGAAGTCTACAGCTTGGACCTTCTTGTTCCAAGTCGATAGGACACTGTTTTGCAGTAGTCTTGAATGAAATTGAGCATAAGGAATGGCCTAGAACAAAGCCACCATCTTTCCCAACAATCTCATGCAAAGTCAAATAGAAAAATTCTTCTTTGCTTTGACCACCTGAATCAGTTCCCTTATGGAACTGATCTTTGCCTGGGGCAAGAACACGCTCTTCTGAGCTGTATCTATGATCAGACCCAAGTATTCCAATCTATTTGATGGTTTTAAGGAAGATTTCTCTAGGTTGAGAATCCAACCCAGGTATTCCAGGTAGCTGACTGTGGTGACTGAACTTTGGTCTAAGTGGGCTACCGACTGGTCTATCAAGAGTAGATAGTCTAAGTAAGCTAGAGTCGTTATACCTTGAGTCCTTAATCTGGCTAAAGGGGGAGCCAAGACCTTTCTAAACACTCGAGGTGCAGTAGCTAGACCAAAAAGGCAGAGCTACAAACTGAAAATGAAGATTTTCTATCTCGAAGCATAGATATTTTTGGTGAGCGGGGAAAAAAAAAGGTACATGGGAGGTAAGCATCCTTGATGTCGATTGACGCTAGCAGTTCTTCAGCTTGAAGAATGGAGACCACTGATCGGATTGACTCCATGCGAAAAGAGCTGATATTCAAAAACCGATTTAGATCTTTGAGATCTAAAATGGGTCTGACATCCCCGCTTGGTTTTGGTGCCGTGAAAAGGTTTGAATAAAACCCTAACCCCTGCTCTTCCATGGGGACCACCGATATCACCTTTTGAGAAAAAGATGGTCCAAACCTTGAGAGACTTCTTTTTCTCTGGATCCCTGGGAACTTTTGATCTGAGAAAACGAGGAGACGGGAACTCTCGGAACTCTAGTTTGTATCCTAGAGATATTGATGAAGCCACCCATTTGTCTTGACACTCTTCCTGCCAGACCCTTGAGAACTGCAGAAGTCTTACCCCCACTCGAGTGAGCAGGGTGCCCCTTCATAAGGAGGTCTTAGTATTCTGTTTTGTGGGTTTCCTTCCCCAAGGCCTCTTTTGTCCCTGGGGTTGACCCTGAGGTTTACCTCTTGAACTTGACGGTGGAGGCCATCGTGACTGCCTGGAGGCTGATGCTCCCGGCACTGGAGAAGAAGCTCGCTTAAAAGAAAAACGCTTACTCCTCTTCTTAACTGGCAAAAGGGAACTTTTCCCATTAGAAATTCTTTGGATGTATTTATCCAGATCGTCCTCAAACAACCGTTCACCGCGAAATGGAATACTAGCCAGGAGCTTTTTGCATGGTGCTTCGGCTGACCAATTTTTCAACCACAGAAATCTACGCATATGCACCAGCCTGAGCGCAAGTCGTGAGGCCTGGAGAATAGAAGCTCTCATAGCGTCTATTGTAAAACATAACGCCCCTGGTATCCCAGCCAAATCTTGGGCCTGCTGATCAGGAATAATCTTGAGCACCTGTTTAAACTGGTCTCTCAAGGATTGACATACACACCGATTGCTGCCAACGCAGGCTGAGCCACTGAAGCTGCCAGAGAAAAATTGTTTTTAAATAGGAATTCCAACTTCTTATCCGTTGGATCCTTCAGCATTTAAGCATTGTCTTCCGAACAAGTCAAATTTTTATTTACAGAGGATATAGCAGCGTCAATTGCTGGCATCCCCCATTTCTTATTTAATTCTTCCTCCATAGGACAAAGTGTTGAAAACCTTTTCGGAGGAAAAAACTGTTTATCTGGGTGATCCCACTCAGAATACATAAGCTTTTTCAGCAATGAATGGATAGGAAAAGCATGAATAACTTGGGGAGGCTTTAGCGAATCCAAACAAGAAGTAGGCTCATCAACTGACTCAGCTAATGGCAGCATGAATGTGGAATGGACCAATTCAGTAAGATTGTACCATCAATCTTTAAGATTGTGAACCTGATACTTCTGTATTTGACTCTTCAGAAGAGGAGTCATCAGCCTCCTCCTGGTCCCCTGAGAGAAATTCACCATCTCTCGCCCCCAGTTCCTCAGTTTGAGGGTCCTGGGTAATGGAAGGGGACCTATCGCGTTTAGTCCCACTCTGGGATGTGATTAAAGCATCAATCTTCTTCTTTTTCTTCCTAAAATGGTTGAGAAAAAAACCTCTTCATTAATATAAACAGGGGCTGCAGTGTTGAAAGCAGTTGCAACACCTGACGGCCCTGATGGCTCATTCTGACCAGCCACCTCAGAACTTTCAAGGGAGGATGCCATTTTTTTTTGAGATGGCCCTAGGCTTTTTTGTGGCTTAAGAAGTCCTTCTTGAGCCCTTCTTTTTTGGGGTGTTTTTACCCCCCTTACGACCATAGCCCTATGCACAAAAGCAGAGGTACTACCAGAAGGATCGCATCCACTGCTTGAGTAATAGTCCAGCCACTGCCGCTGTTAATAAAGCTCAGCCTGATGCTAATAGTAAATGTGTCAATAGGAAATGCCTGTGTCACCAAACCTCTTTCATGCCCCTCTTTGCTCGTGTCCCTCCGACACCTTGCAGCAGCACAAATAAAGTTTTTAAAACACACTCCCACGCCAGACGTTGGAGGACGCCAATGCCAATAATAAAACTGGTTTTGAACATATGTGCTTTTGTGTCTTTTTATGCTATCAAAACACAAGGAAATAACCTAATTAATTCATTTAAATTTGCACTGCATTATTTATATATATTGGTACTGCCATGGATCTTCTCCTGATGGAGATAGAGAGTAGTTGGCAAATTGTTCACGCGTGGCAATGTAGGATGTGAGGAGCAATGCTTTCTGGGTAATTTCCTTAAAGGCACAGAAACTGCTGTAAACTGATGAAAACGGATGAAAAAACGGATGTAAACGTGTACATTAACGGATGATAATGGATATTAACGGAACAGAAGACGGATGAAGCAACGGATAAGAACTGATACGTTTTTAACGTGGCTAAACTGATGGTGCCCGTGTGAAAGGGGCCTAAGACATGAATTTCTCTGAAACTAGTAAACAACTGCAGTTTACAAGCCAAGACTGCATGTAGTTTGAGCTATGCAGGTTTTCCTTGCATTTTGGAGATGCCCATGTCATATGCATGATTTCTTATAGTTTTAGGCTAGGTTCACACCCATGCGAATTGGATGCGGGTTTTCCCTCATCCAATACGCATGACAGGAGACTGTGACCGGCTCTCTATGGCGCCGGTTCACATATCTCTGTTGCGGCTGCGGAGCGGCTTGCACAGGAACGTGCGCGTCTTTGGCTCAGTTTCAGGGACGAATTCAGGCACAAATTTGGTCCCAATTTGTCCCTGAAACAGAAAACAGACGCATCAGACCCCTGCTGCGAGCCGCATCCGTCGGAGGTGTGAACCCAGCCTTAATGAACAAACACATCGGGCAAATCGTTTCTTTTAAGATATTAACTGTGATTTTAGTGGTTACCCTTAAAATATATAAAAGAAAAAAAATTTGCACTTCCTAAAATAAAGAAAATGAATGAAATCAAAACCCAAAGTGACAAAACAGTTGCAATAAATAAATAAATCACAATGTATTTTATGTTTCCAAATATTTTCCAGAATAAAAAGTTCAAGAGTATTCAAATTTCAGCAAAACATCTTTCTTCATACAAGAGATTTGCAATATCACTCTTAATTAAATTCCATATCCATGTGTATGTTCAATCATAGGTGTATTTACCACCCTTTACCTAAATACCCTTGGTTAAACTCCTGTGGCAAAACTCCTCCAGCTGAACACTCCTAGTTAAACAATTCCTTCATTCAGGTACCAATAAAATCAAAAGTGCAAATCACAGTGTAAAATGCTTTTATATTCATTAAAAAGCCAAAAACATGTACCCACTCAATTTTTGTGTGCCTCAAACATCATGCAAATGGCTAGAACATGTACAGAACACATAGGGCTTTAGGTGCTAAGCTCAAAAAGCATTTAGTAATGGTACACTGACCCCTGTAGAGTATTGAAGAATATAGTACAGTAGTAAACAGTAGACTTCAGTGTGTTATTTTATATGCCTATGGAAACATTATTATATGAGGTTCTTCAGTGATAACTACATTAGATGGTCATGACCATTGATCCGTTTGAAAAGTTCCACTTGAGAGAAAGTCTGGTCATTAACTAAAGCATAGAGAAGCACAAGAGAATTGTGTAAACTGATGGAAGCACAGTTCCTTGTTTGCATTAGGCACCCATGCCAACAACTAGGTTGAAGTATATCACTTGTGTAATCACAAAGACATATTTTCATCTACAGCACACACTAACAAAGAATGTGACCTAGCAAAGTAAAAACACACTTATCTGTACGTGTTGTCTGCTAACTAACTAGTAAATCTTAGAAAAAGAAAAATAAAGAAATCTGTGTGGGCAGAAGTTGGATAGTCTTGTATGCAGGGCTGTGTTATGTCTGAAGAATGGACAGCACTATGAATCTCCTCTCCCACAAAAAGACACATACCATTTGTGGCACTCAGCACTCTGGCCTCCTTTCTGAAGTGCATGCTCAGCTTCTTCTTTCCCTGCAGACAGAGCCCGATAACTCTCCATTACAAACTGACACACTGTGTATGGAAACATATTTCATCTACAAATATGGTCATTTCTTCTAACAAAAGAATTATCTTACAAAAATAAACTGAGCATTACACCATACTTTTTGATTACAGGAATTACTATACACTTTGAAACCTAAAGCATAGCTTGTTTTATCTCTGAGCAGGGAGAACAAGCATTGCTGATTGAAGACCTGTAGCTCTAAGACAAGGACATGTGGGGCTGCTACGAATAGACCGCTGCTTTGTTTTTGAAGGTGGCCCCTTTGCCTTAGAAAAAAAATAAAAAGTTACAGCAGATTCCTGTTCAAGAAGCATAATGGTAATGTAGGGACTGACATGAGAAACTACAGCGCCCAGCAGAGGACTTGCTATGTGACACACCTGGAAGTGTCCTGGTGTGTGTATGTATATACAGCACATCCAGAAAGTATTCACAGCGCTTCACTTTTACCACATTTTGTTATATTACAGCTTTATTCCAAAATGGATTAAATTCATTTTTTCCTCAAAATTCTAAAAAACAATATCCCATAATGACAACATGAAAAAAGTTTGTTTGGAATCTGTGCAATTTTATTAAAAAGCTAAATAAATCACATGTACAAGTATTCACAGCCTTTGCTCAATATTTTTTTGAAGCCCCTTGGCACCAATTACAGCCTCAAGTCTTTTTGAGTATGATGCTACAAAGCTTGGCACACCTATTTTTGGGCAGTTTCTCCCATTCTTCTTTGCAGGACCTCTCAAAATCAGGTTGGATGGGGAGCGTCGAAAACAGCCATTTTCAGATCGCTCCAAAGATGTTCAATCGGTTTCAAGTCTGGGCCACTCAAGGACATTCACAGAGTTGTTCCATATCCACTCCTTTGTTATCTTAGCTGTGTGCTTAGGGTCTATGTCTTGTTGGAAATGAACCTTCACCCCAGTCTGAGGTCCAGAGCGCTCTGGAGCAGGTTTTCATCAAGGATGTCTCTGTACATTGCTGCATTCATCTTTCCCTCGATCTTGACTAGTCTCCCAGCCTCTGCCACTGAAAAACATCCCCAAAGCATTATGCTGCCACCACCATGCTTCACTGTACGAATGGTATTGGCCAGGTAATGAGCGGTGCCTGTTTTCCTCCAGACATGACACTTGCCATTCAGGCCAAAGAGTTCAATCTTTGTTTCATCAGACTAGAGAATTTTGCTCCTCAAGGTCTGAGAGTCCTTCAGGTGCCTTTTGGCAAACTTCAGGTGGGCTGTCACGTGCCTTTTTTTACTGAGGAGTGGCTTTCATCAGGCCACTCTACCATACAGGCCTGATTGGTGGAGAATGGTTGTTCCCCTGGAAGGTTCTCCTGTCTCCTCAGAGAAACCCTGGAGCTCTGTCAGACTGACCATCGGATTCTTGGCCACCTCTCTGACTAAGGCCCTTCTCCCCTGATCGCCCAGTTTGGCTGGGCAGCCCACTCTAGGAAGCGTCCCGGTGGTTCCAAACTTCTTCCATTTACGAATGATGGAGGCCACTGTGCTCATTGGGTCATTCATTGCTGCAGAAATTTTTCTGTACCCTTCCCCAGATCTGTACCTCAAAATAATCCTGTCTCAGAGGTCTACAGATAATTCCTTGGACTTCATGGCTTGGGTTTGTGCTCTGATATGCACTGTTAATTGTGGGACCTTATATAGACAAGTGTGTGCCTTTACAAATCATGTCCAGTCAACTGAATTTACCACAGGTGGACTTAAACCAAGTTGTAGAAACATCTTAAGGCTAATCAGTGGAAACAGAATGCACCTTAGCTCAATTTTGAGTGTCATGGTAAAGGCTGTGAATACTTATGTAAATGTGATTTTTTTTGTTTTTTATTTTTAGTAAATTTGCAAAGATTTCAAACAAACTTCTTTCATGTTGTCATTAAGGGGTAATGTTTGTAGAATTTTGAGGAAAATAATGAATTTAATCCATTTTGGAATAAGGCTGCAACAACATAACAATATGTGGAAAAGTGAAGCGCTGTGAATACTTTCTAGATGCACTGTATACGCATAAATACATACATATACAATCACATACATTAATTCTGTAATTTGCTCTATTACAACACCTAAATTATGTTTCTGGTAAAGTTATTTACGAGTTAAAAGAGACGTATGGGTTTAAAAAAGGAATAAAAACAAACCTTATACCCACCTAGGTGGATGCAGCATCGATCCAATGCTGCATCTGTCCCCCACCTCCTCTGCAGTGAGAATGAGCGATCAAACATCACTTTGCTCTCTGCTCAGAACTGCTGGGAGACTGAGCTAACTTCTCCCTCCCCTCCCCAACCTAGTGCTCCAGTGAGCGCTGGAGGGGCAGAGCAGAGAGCCGTCAACTGACAGTCTTTGCTCTCTGCTCAGAACTGCGGGGAGAACTGAGCGATAAGACTGTCAGTTGACGGCTCTCTGCTCTGCCCCTCCAGCGCTCACTGGAGCACTAGGTTGGGGAGGGGAGGGAGAAGTTAGCTCAGTCTCCCAGCAGTGCAGCCGAGAGGCTGAGCAAGCTGCCAATCCAGGCATCTGGGTAGATCACGACTGTAAAGTTGGAATCTTTCCCAAGCCCATGTTGGCTTGGTGACATCAGCCAACAGTGGGCTTTACCCCACCATTGTCTGAAAAGGAGTTACAGGAGTGCAGAACGAACTACACTCATGTGATTCATAGAATAGCTTTGGCCATACTTCTACTTTAAAATTGTCACTAAAGGCAAAAACTTTTTATTTTTTTTAGTTTTATGTAGAATGAAGAGAGCACTTGTCAATTGTTATTCTTGTCTGTGCTTCCGCTAGGGATATTTACCATCTCTATTTGTCCTTTTTACTGGTATCACCGAAAATGAAAGCAAAAGAAAACCCCAAATTTTGGGCTGTCCCCAGAATAGGAAAAGCAGGGATATCTTCCAATAGAGACACTAGTGCTGGTGACCATGGTGTAACAGCAGGATTTTCTCACTTTGGAGGGATTTCCCATCACTTCTTATTTTGGCTATGGGACAGGAAGGGAAGGAAATCTCCCCAGTGATTCAGAGATGGCAAAAAAACCTGACAGGGGTTATAACCCACCCTTACCCTTATGCAAAATAATAAAGATGTTTTGCCTTTAGTGACACTAAACTGAGATGTTACTATAAAATGAACAAACACGAACATACATATAGTGTAAAAATTATGTTGGTAAAATTAAGTTAATTGGGGTTGTTAGAGAGAAAGATATATAAAATATATATATTGTGAGGAGCAACTAAATACAATGGGGTTGATTTACTAAAGGCAAAAAAGACTTTTCACTTTGCAAGGGATGTTTCCCCAGAGCTTAGTGAACGAGATGAAGCTCTGCTGACTTCTATCATCCAATCATATGCAAGTAAATATTCCATTTTTTTTTTTACATTTTCCTTCTACAGTATGTTGTTGGGCAGACTTTACCTCATTTCAAAAGCTTTGGGGCAAACTCCCTTGCAAAGTACAACATCCCTTGCAAACTGACCAGCCTATTTGCTTTTTTTTTTTTTTAAATCAACGTCAATATATTAAAAACGCCACAACTTAATAATGCTGCCAAAGCAATGGAGAAAGCAATAGTCTATCCCTATAAAAAAAGGTCAAACCTTATTCATAGGTAAACTCTCCACACCACTGATGGTACCCTTACTCTGGATAGGTCTCTGAAAGTTTATAAACATTGTTTATAGAACCTCCCAACATGATCCCAAGCCATCTACCCCAACAATTTCACTTGGCATAATCTACCACTGGAGAATTTAGTTTTTTCCATACCAATAGTAGTCTAGGATGAGGATAAAATATGCTCACCAATTGTATTCCAGGAATACCTTTATAGCGTTTTCTAAAGTTACATACATAGTAGGTGAGGTTGAAAAAAGTCCATCAAGTCTAACCTATGTGTGTGATTATATGTCAGTATTACCTTGTATATCCCTGTATGTTGTTGTTGTTCAGGTGCTTATCTAATAGTTTCTTGAAACTATGGATGCTCCCTGCTGAGACCACCACCTGTGGAAGGGAATTCCTCATCCTTGCCGCTCTTACAGTAAACAACCCTCTACGTAGTTTAAGGTTAAACCTCTTTTTTTCTAATTTTAATGAGTGGCCACAAGTCTTGTTAAACTCCCTTCCGCGAAAAAGTTTTATCCCTATTGTGAGGTCAGTACGGTTGTAAATTGAAATCATATCCCCTCTCAAGCGTCTCTTCTCCAGAGAGAATAAGTTCAGTGCTCGCAACCTTTCCTCATAATTAATATCCTCCAGACCCTTTATTAGCTTTGTTGCCCTTTTTTGTACTCGCTGCATTTCCAGTACATCCTTCTTGAGTACTGGTGCCCAAAACTGGACAGCATACTCTAGGTGCGGCCGGACCAGAGTCTTGTAGAGCAGGAGAATTGTATTATCTCTGGAATTAATCCCCTTTTTAATGCATGCCAATATTCAGTTTGCTTCGTTAGCAGCAGCTTGGCATTGCATGCCATTGCTGAGCCTATCATCGTCCTTTTCCATCCTAGATTGTCTTTTCTTTTTAAGTTGTTTTTTTTTCTTTTTTTACGAACTTAAAAACATGTCATACTTATTTGCTCTGTGCAATGGTTTTGCACAGAGCAGCCCCAATCTTCTTCGATAGCAGGCACTCATGGCTCCCCTTCTTCATCCAGTGCCCCCATAGGAAGCAGCTTCCTATGGGAGTACTTGTGCGGGCTCACTCCCGAGCCCCGCTGCCTGCATTTATAGACACAGACAGTGGGACACGGCCCCATCCCCGGCCACATAGTCTGATTGACAAGCAGCTGGAGCCTCTGCTCTCGTGCACATCGCTGGATCACGATGGGCCTCAGGTAGGTTATAAGGGGGGCTGGATACAGAAGTTTTTTACCTTCACGCATTGAATGCATGCAGGTAAAAAAAAATAAACTTCAGCCTTTGGAACAGGGGTCTCCAAACTTTCTAAAGAAAGAGCCACTTTACTGTCCTTCAGACTTTAGGGGGGCCAGACTGTGCCCAGTGGGATTAAACAATGCCTGATCTTTGGTATTAGGCGGAAAAATAGTTGGTGTCAGTGGGAAGAATAATGCCCCATTTTTGTTGTCAGTGGAAGGAATTACATCCCATCATTTGTGTCAGTGGAAGGAATAGTGCCCCATTTGGGGTGTCAGTGGCAGAAAAAATGCCTCAAGAGCTGGATAAAGACAAGCAAAATGCCACATCCGGCCCCAGGGCCACAGTTTGGAGACCACTGGTTGAGAACCACTTTAATTCTTTCTCTCTACTGAAACATGAGCTCAAGATTTCAGGTGCCTGGCATTTTATAATCTCCATCTGGCCTATGTTATGTAGTCTTTCAATCTTTTACATTTTGGACACAGTTTTTCTCCAGCCCAATCATATGCAACTGATCTCCAGAATCTAAGGTATCCCACTGCAGGCTAAACCCTGCAACCTGTCCCAAGTACAGGAACCATGGAAATGCAGATTTTCCAGACCCAACTGAACAAGACTGGAAAGAATTGTCTAATTCTTATTTTAGTATGGTTCTATTTGTGGGAGAAACTCATCCAACTGCACTACTTCCATAGGACATACTTTATGTCTGCCCACCTGTGCAAAATAGCCAAATGGCACACCCAATAACATAAATGCCAAATGTCTGATGGAGATATTTTACATATGACCTGGGGTGGACTGACAAAACTCTGCCCTGCCCCACCCTAGCCATACCCATGACCCTGCCCCTACATTTTGCACAAAGTACAACTGCCTTTTTTTTTTTCAAATGGGACCTGGAGGGGGGGGGGGGGGGGGGTAGTGGGGAGTCTCTCTTTACCAGTGTCCATTAGACAGTGTTGGAAAGCGTCCTACAACAGAGTCTAGGGGGACCTGGAGGGGAGATTCTCTGTAACAGTGTCCATTAGAGACTATAAAGGAGTCTAATGGGACCTGGAGGGGGGTCTCTCTAACAAGGCCTTTTCAGTGTCCATTATAGAGTCTGTTAGAAAGCGTCCCCTCTAGGTCCCATTAGAGACATCAAAGGAGTATAATGGGACCTGGAGGAGGGGGCAACTGTCTAACATAGTGTACAGTGAACACCTTCATTCACTCTGGTCCTCTGTGCCATGATTTTCACCCCTAAACCAACCTCTCGCAAAGTAAAAATAAAATTGGCACTGTGTAGCGCTCCTCTTACCTTAAATATGAACTGGAACCTCATGGGGTTTTTTAGCAGCTGAATGTTTCAATCAAAGTGTTTTGTTTTTGGTTTTTAATAAAATCTTTATTGGACAGAAAAATTCAAAAAGTGAAAATAGAGTTAAAATATGAGGAGTTCTGGCTACAGCTCTATACAAAATATGTTTCATTACATCTGTTGGATTCCACAAATTCATTAATTAAAAAGTTATTACACTACAGAGATGGTGTCCGCATTAACACCCCCAAAGAATAAAAAATCTCCAATAAGATTTCAAAGAAAACTTTATGGGAATATATTCAAAATGTCTTTATTGCATTGTGAAATAGATGTCATGTTTACATATAAAAAATGTTTTTTGTCTTTTTTTTTTCCCCTGCGGCTCCATCCCCCTGTGGTCCCTTCAGCACCTCCAGAGGTGGGTCTGTTTTATGACAGGTTTCTCGGCAAGGTAGGGAGATGTGATTTCTCACTTATCTCCCTATATGCTCTGCCAGCAGTGCCTCTTTTGACCACCGGGGGGAGCGTCATCTTGCCGGTGGCTTCCTTCGATCATCACTGGACGCCATAGTACGAGGTGCGCATGCACGGCCTGTGGGTCCCGCGTGCGCGTGACATCATGGCATCATGCTCGTGCAGCAGAGATGATGGCAGCGGCCACGGCTTTGGCTGACCAGAACTTTGAGGGAGCCACGCTATGGCCATCACCATGACACTCAAGCCAGGGAGGAGGGAGAAGTGTGTTACATATAGTTACATAGTAGGTGAGGTTGAAAAAAGACAAGTCCATCAAGACATGTGTTGGATGGCACCTGTGGGTGATCAAGCCCCAATTAAGGAGCACACAATATAAAATGCACAGGCTCCATAAGGATCTCAGTGTGATCCTAGGAGAGCTGTTGCACATGAAAGCGTGTGTGTCAGAAATATAAGTAACCCGACTGTGAATGCCGAACCAGTATTTTTCCCTGTTAAACTTTTTAGTTAATAAGAGCAAGGTCTTTTTTGGTATTATCACTGATTGCTATCCCTTACAACCAAATAGATATGGCATCCTTCCTTTTAAACCATCACTAGAGGGATACACCTCTTTGTGCAAGGCAGTCAAAAGCGCAACAGCCTTTTCTACACAATTTACCAGCTAAGGTAATTTACCCCTTTTTGTGAGTGATTTTGTTTTGTTTGCTGCTTTTTGGTTGTTGCTTTTTTTGTTTTCACGGACTATTCAATACATTTTTTGTGAGTTATTATTATTATTCTTCAAGGTACTTATATAGCGCCGTCAAATTACGCAGCACTTTACATATACATTGTACATTCACATCAGTCTCTACCCTCAAGGAGCTTACAATCTAAGGTCCCTAACTCACATTCATATACTAGGGCCAATTGAGACAGAAGCCAATTAACCTACCAGCATGTCTTTGGAGTGTGGTAGGAAACTGGAGTACCCGGAGCAAACCCAGGCAGGCAGAGGGATAACATGCAAACTCCAGGCGTTTAGCACAGCTCATTTTCATTTCACACACCCAGCGCACATTCACTCTCCCCTCATACTTACTCACCACATGACACCCCCCTTTCCCACTTTCACTCAGACACTCATTTGATTTACACCTAGTTCATCTTATTTGTTCTAATTTTCACCGAGCACACACCTCTATTCACTCACACATTTGACAAACACTCCGCTCATTCCATCATTCCCTTTTCACCCCACACACACCATTCACTCTGACACCTTTTCAAATATCACTCTGTCTTCCCCACTCGCCGCATTTTCATTCAATTTGCCACACACTCACCAACATGTCCCTCCCCTTTCATTTTCACATACACCACCTAACTGCAACACTCATCCCACTTATCCTCACACATGTTCATAGAATAGCCAGGTTACCTTCCCTTCCTTCCCCTTCCTTTGTTTTTTTTAATTTTTTTTTTTGTCTACACTCTCCTAACCAACAATATTTATAGAATAATTAAAAAAATTCAATGATGTTTGATTACAAATTACCATCTACGCTATTTTAAAGATTATAAAATCTGGAGAACATTTAATCAGTAGATAATATATAACTTTAAAGAACCAATGTAGATAGTCACTGCTCCGGCATTTCTTTCAATGGTGCTGCTAAATTTACCACATTAGCTATATATTCCACGCAATTTATATCATAACTTTCCTTTGAAAAAATAAGACTATTATAACAACACCACAGGAGCGAGGCACTCCCTTCATCCCTCAAGGTTTCAATGCGTGGCTCCTTGCAAGCCTCTCAGAACTGGACTCCATCTTGAGGAGGTGGGAACTGCGCATGGAGAATATGGGATCGCTGGGATCTTTTTAAAAGCAAAGTCTGGTTATAGGACACAGTTTTATCTTCTTGGTAATTACAATTCTATTATGGCATAATATCTTCATGTTTGTAAAATATGATGCATTAAACATATGGGTATGCATTTTTTGATATGTTTCTCTAGAGAACAAAACCCCTGAAGACGACTACAACTGTTCAGGTCGAAACGCGATGGGACTGTTCATTCAGACACCATTTCTGTAATGCAACATTTTGGGGTGTTCATGTGGACATCATCTTTGTAATGTAATAACTGTTTGATTAATGAATTTGTGGAATCCAACAGATGGAATGAAACATGTTTTGTATAGAGCTGTAACTATTTTCACTTTTTGAATTTTATTCTGTCCAACAAAGATTTTATTAAAAACCCCCAAAAAAACTTTGATTGAAACATTCAGCTGCTAAAAAAAACCCTTGGGGGAAACCAGTCCATTTTTGTATATTTCTGGGGTGTGCAGCCTTTCAGACTCTAACATGCGTTTTTTCATTAATCTCTTAGCTTAAATATGGGTACTGTAGCTGTGGCCGGTACCCGTGTCCTCTGTGGCTGGCTGCAGTGGGTAGGTCACCGTGTGTGGCTGGCACCCTGGCCCTGGTGTGCGTGGGTCACCATGGGAGGCTGGCTGGCACCCTGGCCCTACTGTGGGTGGCTGGCTGGCACCCTGGCCCTGCTGTGTTTGGATTACTGTGGGTGACTGGCTAGCACCCTGGCCCTGCTGTGGGTGGATCACTAGCGTGGGTGGCTAGCTGGCCCCACCAATGCAGCCTGATCAGTGCCCATCAATGCAGCCTCACCAGTGCCCATCAGCTCAGCCTCATCAGTGCATGGCTATTAGAGAGAGGAGAGCAGCCAGATCACACAGAGCGGGGTTATCCCGCTGTGACACAGCATGGATTTAAATTAATTACTTGACGGCCGCTGTCATACGAAGTCCCGCCTCCTGGACCAGCTCCTTTGATAGAGGTCACACGTCCCGACATTGGACCTGTGTGATGTCTATCAAAAAAGGAGCCGGTCCAGGAAGCGGGACTTCGTATGACAGGGGCCGCAAGGTGTCAAAGTGATCCCCGCTCTGTGTGATCCAGCAGAGCTCTCCCTCCCCCTTCCCATCTGAGCCAGCGCTGGGGCCCGACCAGGCCAGAAAAAGTAGGTCGCCGCAGGCCTGAGGCTGCAAGCCTTTGTCCCTGGACCTGCCCTAAGAGTTCCAGCAGGTGGCGCCAGCGGGCCCTCTTCAGTGTCCGGCCCTGGGACCACAGCCGAAGTGCCCAAGTGGTCAGTCCGCCCCTGTCTGGGGATGTTGCAAACTCTACCCATTCTGGTCAGGTGTCACCAAATTTCCAACAACTTTTTCATCCTCAATATCTGCAATCTGAAGTGGTGTCTTTTTGGTATATTTTGTTATATGGACTTGGGTGTTCCCAAGACAGCTTTCATAAATCTGTTCCTTTTTCTAAAGCCTTCTACTTTTTTTAAGCCGGTAAAAGTATAGTCTTAAATTGGACATCTACTGAAGCCCTAGTGATTAATCAAAATGTAAGAGTGCAGCACTGAATCATGAAATTTAAACAAATATCAAAAATCATTGAATCAAAAATATGAAGTGCATAATGAAATCCATGCAATAAAGTGCAAAAAAGTCTATATTAAAACAGTGAAAATTCCACAAATGAATGTTGATTGATGAACAACTAAAAATATTGAAATCCTATGTAAAATTTCCAAACCACCAACGAATCACCTCACTCGTACTCCCCTCAATGGGTATAGGCTCACCTCTGGGAGTGCGACCCCCAAATAAGCAGGGTCAAATACACCTGTGAGCCACCCCAGTACTCAGTAAGATATCCTCACAGCTGGCTCCTAAACTTCTCCTCCTCAGGATGTCAGCAGCAGAACCCGAGTGCCTTCACCATCCTAGCCCCTCCCCTACACGTGTTTGACACAGGGTCACGTGTCTTCCTCAGAGATCCCCCTGAGGAAGACACGTAATCCTGTGTCAAACACGTGTAGGGGAGGGGTTAGGACGGTGAAGGCACTCGGCTCTATAGTGATTTGAGGAGCAGATTGAGATTTTGAATGTGCGGCTCTATGTTGCATTTTAAATCCATGTCCGTATTAGTGTGGTGTGCTGGAAGTACCCGCATATTGTGAGTACCCGGTACATTTTAATAAGCGTGTGTTAAAGTGTTTAAAACAATTCAAGCACAACTAGAGTCTTTTTCTCTGGATATGCTCTGCTGCTGACGATCCCGAGGAGGAGATCTTGGGAGAAGTTTAGGAGCCAGCTGTGTTGGATATGTCACTGAGTCCTGGGGTGGCTCATAGGCGTATTTGACCCTGCTTAGTTGGGGGTCGCACTCCCAGAGGTGAGCCTATACCCATTGAGGGGAACACAAGTGAGGTGATTTGTTGGTGGTTTGGAGGTTTTACATAGGATTTCAATATTTTCAGTCGTTCATCAATCAACATCCATTTGTGGAATTTTCACTGTTTTGATATGAATTTTTTTGAACTTTATTGCATGGACATTTAATTATGCACTTTATATGTTTGTAAACAGTATTGTGTCCTCTATAAAACCCGCATAAATAGTGAACCAATAGTGGCGCTAAAAAATATTTAGGTGAAAAAGATGAAATGAATCAATACATACACATATGTGACAAAACCCATGTGTACATGGAATAACACTTCTGAGTGTTCCCCACACCCTAAAAAAAGGTGATCAGTGATAACCTTATTAATAACAATGAACTTGTCAACTTGTTTACTATCAGTTTCTGCACTTCATATGTTGTTTGATTCAATGATTTTTTATATTTGTTAATATTTCATGATTCAGCACTGCACTCATATTGATTTTTGTGCACATTCATATGGGGATGTGATCAGTGCTACCTGCTGGTCTTTTGAATACCTTTAACACACACTGTGTTTCTAGTACATATATAATTAGTTTTGTTTTTTGGGTAGCTCACAAGACTATATATACCTAGTGATTAATGCTTGAACATCAGAACTCTAAATAATGTCCTTCCTTATGCCATTTTATATACAGTGAATATAAAAAGTCTACACACCCCTGTTAAAATATCAGGTTTCTGAGATGTAAAAAAAATGAGAAAAAGATAAACAATTTCAGAACTTTTTCCACCTTTAATGTACAACTCAGTTGAACAACAAACTGAAATCTTCTAGGTGGAGGGAAGTAAAAATAAACTAAAATAATACGGTTGCATAAGTGTGCACATCCTTAAACTAATAAATATATATAAATACACTGAGCTATCCAAAATATAAGATCCAGCACAAAGTGCTAAACAATATTAAATAAAGTGCTGAGTAACATTATATGCAATATTAACCACTTGCCGACCGGGCCATAGCCGAAAGACGGCAACAGCGCGGTCGGCTAGTTCTGGGTGGACGTCCATGGACGTCCTCCCAGAATACTGCTCTCGCGCGCCCCCTGGGGCGCGCACCCGAGAACTTCCGTGACCGCCGGGTCCGGAGGACCCGGCGCATCACGGATCACGGTAAACGGCCGCTTATCGCGGCCGTTTACCATGTGATCGCTCCGTCAAATGACGGAGCGATCACATGTCAACAGACCGGCGTCATCTCATGACGCCGGTTCCTCCCTCCCCTCTCTGTACCGATCGGTACAGTGCGAGGGGAGAGGGGGAGGGATCGGATGGCAGCACCGCTGTGGGCTGCATGTGTAGTGCCCACAGCGGTGCTCAGTGACAATTGCTGTCACATCCATCCATCCCTCAATGCTCAGCCATCCCTGCATAATACCCTGCAATACTCTGCATAACACCCTGCAATACTCTGCATAACACCCTGCAATACTCTGCATAACACCCTGCAATACTCTGCACTATACCCTGCAATACTCTGCATAACACCCTGCAATACTCTGCACTATACCCTGCAATACTCTGCATAACACCCTGCAATACTCTGCATAACACCCTGCAATACTCTGCATAACACCCTGCAATACTCTGCACTATACCCTGCAATACTCTGCATAACACCCTGCAATACTCTGCATAACACCCTGCAATACTCTGCATAACACCCTGCAATACTCTGCATAATACCCTGCAATACTCTGCATAACACCCTGCAATACTCTGCATAACACCCTGCAATACTCTGCACTATACCCTGCAATACTCTGCATAATACCCGGCACTACTCTGCAATATACGTGGGCACTACTCTGCAATATACCCTGCAATACTCTGCAATATACCCCGCAATACTCTGCAATATACCCCGCAATACTCTGCAATATACCCCGCAATACTCTGCAATATACCCCGCAATACTCTGCAATATACCCCGCAATACTCTGCAATATACCCCGCAATACTCTGCAATATACCCCGCAATACTCCGCAATTTTTAACCAGTTCCCGCCCACAGTCATATGACGTCCCTGACTTTGAGCGGGTATATCTGAATGATGGGTGCAGCTACAGGCATCATTCAGATATCAGCTTTTTCAGCCAGCGATTTCCTACACCATAGGAATGATCATAGCTGCTGTTCCACTGCTTGATCATTCTTATGGGAGGCGAGAGGGGACGCCCCCCCCTTCCCGCCACCCTCCGGTGCTTCTACCGACTCACCGCTACGATCGAAGCCAAGATCGTTTTTTTTTTTATTATTATTTCAGGCTTCCCAGCCTAGAGGTGAGATGTGAGGTCTTATTGACCCCATATCTCACTGTAAAGAGGACCTGTCATGCCATATTCCTATTACAAGGATGTTTACATTCCTTGTAATAGAAATAAAAGTGATCAAAAAATTTTTTGGGGGGGGAAAAGTGTCAAACTAAAATAAATAAAGTAAAATAAACAATAAAAAAAAAAAAAAAAAAAAAATTTAAAGCGCCCATGTCCGTGTGCTCGCATGCAGAAGCGAACACATACGTAAGTCCCGCCCACATATGAAAACGGTGTTCAAACCACACGTGAGGGATCGGTAGAGCGAGAGCAATAATTTTGGCCCTAGACCTCCTCTGTAACTCAAAACATGTAACCAGGAAAAAATTTTAAAGTGTCACCTATGGAGATTTTTAAGTAGCGACGTTTGGCACCATTCCACGAGAGTGTGCAATTTTGAAGGGTGACATGTTGGGTATCTATTTACTCGGCGTAACTTCATCTTTCACATTATGCAAAAACATTGGGCTAACTTTACTGTTTTGTTTTTTTTTAAAGCACAAAACTGTTTCTTTCCCCAAAAAAACGCGTTCGAAAAATTGCTGCACAAATACCGTGCGAGATAAAAAGTTGCAACAACCGCCATTGTATTCTCTAGGGTCTTTGCTAAAAAAAATATATATATATAATGTTTTGGGGTTCTATGTAATTTTCTAGCAAATAAATTATGATTTTTACATGTAGGAGAGAAATGTCAGAATTGGCCTGGGCGCTCCAGAACGCCTGGAGGTGCTCCCCTGCATGTTGGGCCTCTGTATGTGGCCATGCTGTGTAAAAGTCTCACATATGTGGTATCACCATACTCGGGAGTAATAGCAGAATGTGTTTTGGGGTGTAATTTGTGGTATGCATATGCTGTGTGTGAGAAATAACCTTCTAATATGACAATTTTGTGAAAAAAAAAAAAAAGAAAAAAAAAATCTTGATTTTGCAAAGAATTGTGGGAAAAGATGACAATTTCAAAAAAACTCACCATGCATCTTTCTAAATACCTTGGAATGTCTTCTTTCCAAAAAGGGGTCATTTGAGGGGTATTTGTACTTTTCTGGCATGTTAGGGTCTCAAGAAATGAGATAGGCCGTCAGTAATTCCGGTGTGATCAATTTTCAGATATTGGCACCGTAGCTTTTGGACTCTCTAACATTCACAAAGACCAAATAATATACACCAAGTTGTACTTATTTTTACCAAAGATATGTAGCGGTATAAATTTTGGCCAAAATTTACGAAGAAAAATAACTAATTTGCTAAATTTTATAACAGAAACAAAGAAAAATTCATTTTTTTACCAAATTTTCAGTCTTTTTTCTTTTATAGCGCAAAAAAATAAAAAACCCAACGGTGATTAAATACCACCAAAAGAAAGCTCTATTTGTGTGAAAAAAAGGATAAAAATTTCATATGGGTAAAGTGTTGTATGACTGAGTAATTGTCATTCAAAGTGTGAGAGCACCGAAAGCTGAAAATTGGTCTGGTTAGGAAGGGGGTTTAAGTGCCCAGTGGTCAAGTGGTTAAAGTGATAATGTGCTTATACGTGCAATACAATAATAAATATAGTGCTAAATCTGCAATATATGCAATATTAAAGAGATACTGTGCATGTATGTGAACCACATTGTGATAACATATAATAATAATTAACTACGTTGTATATTGCATAAAATCAAAAATCACAAAGAAAATGATAATCACAAAATAATACAAATGAGAAATATATAACAATGGAATGTATTAAAAAAAATATATAGAGTGCTATATATTATACTGTGTCCACACACAAGTGCTCCCCCTAGGTGATATCTGCTCACCTTAGGGCGTGTGACCTTGCTATTAGGCTTGGCCAAAAAACGCCTGTGAACCACTAGAGGGTTCTATGGTGCATCCAGGATCCTGAGTTGATCATATGTCACTGCGCTTCAAAGGAATGCGCCTTTTAACCTCGGTATACCAAATAGAGAGAGGGGGCTTCATGGTGTAGTATAAAATACTTTTATTGAACACAGTAAAATTACCCCCTGAAGAAGATACGCAAAACCCCTTGTATCGATACGCATTGGGGAAGGGGACAGGACGGAACGCTGGGCGGAGGACCCGATGCACACAATCAGCATACCAGCCCGATATCGGCCGGCTTATCGCACTATATTGTGTCTGTTTAGAGTGGCGCCCTGTAGCGCCATGAAAATGTGAGTAGCCCACATGAGATTTTACTGTGTTCAATAAAAGTATTTTATACTACACCATGAAGCCCTATCTCTATTTGGTATACCGAGGTTAAAAGATGCATTCCTTTGAAGCGCAGTGACATATGATCAACTCAGAATCCTGGATGCACCATAGAACCCTCTAGTGGTTCACAGGCATTTTTTGACCAAGCCTAATAGCAAGGTCACACGCCCTAAGGTGAGCAGATATCACCTAGGGGGAGCACTTGTGAGTGGACACAGTAACCTTTTTTGGCATTTCACTGAATCGCATTGATTGATGGAGCACTTATGGACTAATTGTATTATTGCACTAATTATTACACATTAATATATAGCACTCTATATATTTTTTAATACATTTCATTGTTATATATGTCTCGTTTGTATTATTTTGGGATTATCATTTTCTTTGTGATTTTTGATTTTATGCAATATACAACGTAGTTATTTAATATTATATGTTATCACAGAGTGGTTCACATATATGCACAGTATCTCCTTAATATTGCATATATTGCAGATTTAGCACTTTATTTATTATTGTATTGCATGTATAAGCACATTATCACTTTAATATTGCATATAATGTTACTCAGCACTTTATTTAATATTGTGTAGCACGTTTAGCACTTTGTGCTGGATCTTATATTTTGGATAGCGCAGCGTATTTATATATATTTATTGATCTTGTGCATGGTTTACGTGACATGTGTAACGCTAGCAGCTAATTCAATATAGAGTTATTGGTTTTGAGACCTGTATGGTCCATTTATTAGTGGTGGCTCACAGGATGCAGTATTAACCCTTAAACTAATAATCTGTTGACGCACCTTTTGATTTTATTACAGCACTCAGTCTTTTTGGGTATGAGTATCAGTATGGCACATCTTGACTTGACAATATTTGCCCACGCTTCTTTGCAAAAGCACTCAAAATCTGTCGGATTGCGAGAATATCTCCTGTGCACAGCCTTTTTCAGATCACCCCACAGATTTTCAATGGGATTCAGGTCTGGGCTCTGGCTGGGCCATTCCAAAACTTTAATCTTCTTCTGGTGAACTCATTCCTTTGTTGATTTGGATGTATGCTTTGGGTCGTTGTCCTGCTGACAGATGAAGTTCCTCTTCATGTTCAGCTTTCGAGCAGAAGCCTGAAGGTTTTGTGCCAATATTTACTGGTATTTGGAACTGTTCATAATTCCCTCTACTTTGACTAAGGCCCCTGTTCCAACTGAACAAAAACAGCCCCAAAGCATTACGTTGCCACCACCATGCTTCACTGTGGGTATGGTGTTCTTTTGGAATTATGGCCAAAAAGTTTAACCGTGGTTCATCAGACCATAACACATTTTCCCACATGCTTTTGGGAGACTTCAGATGTGTTTTTGCTAAATTTAGCCAGGCTTGGATGTTTTTCTTGGTAAGAAAAGGCATCAGTCTTGCCACTCTACCCTATAGCCCAGACATATGAAGAATATGGGAGATTGTTGTCACATGTACCACACAGCCAGTACTTGCCAGATATTCCTGCAGCTCCTTTGATGTTGCTGTGGGCCTCTTGGCAGCCTGTTATCTTAACCAGTTATCTTTTTGTCTTTTCATCAATTTTGTAGGGACGTCCAGTTCTTGGTAATGTCACTGTGTTCCATGTTATATATAATGTCTTGGAAATTCTTTTGTACCCTTCTCCTGACTGATACCTTTTAACAATGAGATCCCTCTCGTGCTTTGGAAGCTCTCTGCGGACCATGGCTTATGCTGTAGGATGCGACTAAGGCACCTTTCACACTACTGCAACTTCAAAATCGTGCAATTTTGCAGCGATTCTTGGCTGCGATTTTGCAGTGATTTCATGGAATGCCTGTGTAACTGGCATCAAAGTCGGACCAAAGCAGTGCAGGGACTACTTTGAAGTCGGAACGACTTGAAGTCGTACTAATATGAATGGTTGTCATTGGAAATCATGGGGAACGACTTGTCATGCTACTTTGCAGTCCCAAATCGTGGGACAAGTTGTACAAGTGTGAAAGGGGCCTAAGAAAATGTCAGGAAAGACCTAATAGAACAGCTGAACTTTATTTGGGGTTAATCAGAGGCACTTTAAATGATGGTAGGTGTGTACTGACTCCTATTTAACAGGAGTTTGAATGGGATTGCTAGATTCTGAACACAGCTACATCCCCAGTTATAAGAGGGTGTGCACACTTATGCAACCACATTATTTTAGTTTTTTATTTTTACTTCCTCTCCAAAATATTTTAGTCTGTTTTTCAATTGAGTTGTACAGTTTATAGATCACATTAAAGATGGAAAAAGTTCTGAAATGATTTATATTTGTCTCATTTTTTTACATCACAGAAACCTGACATTTTAACGGGGGTGCGTAAACTTTTTATATCCACAGTCCAATATTAAAAGAAGAAACAAAAGTCCCACATTGTATTGATTTAAATCAAAGATGTGCATTGTACCACCTTTGTAGCTGAACAGCTGTTGCTTATTATTTGTTTATTTCATGCACTGTATTACTAAAAAAAAGAAAGTGATGACACTGCTATACGTTTCAACCTACTTATTACAGTCTTTTGAACATATTGATGTTGCACAACACGATTCCCCCGATTTCTCTGTCAAGATTGATAGCACTACTATCAGCCCATCCTCACATGCCAAGGTTCTAGGTGTAATCCTGGACTCTGAACTCTCCTTTTGGCCCCACATCCAATCACTGTCCAAATCTTGCCGCTTCAACCTCTGCAACATCTCCAGAATACGTTCCTTCCCAACTAATGACACCACAAAGCTCCTACTTCACTCCCTGGTCATCTCCAGCCTCGACTACTGCAACTCCCTCCTCATGGGGTTACCCTTACAAAGGCTATCCCCTCTTCAGTCCATCATGAAGGTTGCTGCTAGACTTATCCACCTTACTAACTGTTCAGTGTCTGCTACTCCTCTCTGCCAAACCCTCCACTGGCTTCCACTCACCCAACTAATTAAATTCAAAATACCAACTTACAAAGCTATCCACAACTCGTCCCCCAGCTTCATTACTAACCAACCTAGACTCAGAATACCAACCAAATCGATCTCGTTCCTCCCAAGACCCCCTGCTCTCTAGTTCCCTTGTCACCTCCTCCCATGCACACCGCCAGGACTTTACCAGAGTTTCTCCAATCCTATGAAACCCCCTATCTCAAACTGACTATCTCCTACTCCGTTTGCTTTTAGACAATCCTAGAAATCCCTTCTCTTCAGAGAAGCCTATTCTGCCCCTAACAACTGTACTTTTATTTTCTCCATAAGCTCATCCCCCACAGTTATTACTTTTGTATCACTTGACCCTCCCTTGTAGAATTTAAGCTCTAATGAGCAGGGCCCTCTGATTCCTCCTGTATTGAATTCTATTGTGACTGTACTGTCTGCCCTCATGTTGTAAAGAGCTGCACAAACTGTTGGCGCTATTTAAATCTTGTATAATAGAAATAATAATAATGCCTGTGTGTCTTGATTTACTCAACAAGGTCCATTATAAAAAAATGCAATATATCAAATGTATGTTTACACAGGGCCGGTGCTACCACTAGGCGGACTAGGCAGCCGCCTAGGGTGCACTTCTGCCTAGGGCGCCCGGCCACTGGTGACCCTCTTCCCTCTCTCTGCAGAAAGAAACTATGTCGGTCTCAACACAACAGGCAGCCACTCCCGAGGCCCTCTGTACAGTGTCAGAGGCGCAGCGGCGGTGGGCGCCTGTGACCCATCTAAAGGGATGCCGGGAATGTTCTTTGCCGGTGTTCTCACTTCATCCACAGTGCGATCAGAGTGGAGAACATGGGCAGAGATCCACTAACCCTGATCACCGGAGGAGGAGGGGGATGGCGGGGGACGGAGAACACTAGATCCCCGGGACTCCAACTCTCCTTCCCGGGATCACACTCAGTCCGGTACTGGCTGGAGCTCCATGAGGATCAACAGATGAGAGCCGCATGTGTGATCCGCTGAGAGCGGGAGACACCGAGTCCTCCCGTTGATTGTCACCCACAGCTGCCTGACTATCCATCACCATGGGGTAAGTGTGTGCCGGGGACCCCCCCCCCCCCTCACCTGTACATGGTTCAGTCCTCCCACTATCACCTCTATGCAACTTTCTCTACTGGGGGTCACCAATGTGTAATATAGGGGGGTCACCCTGTGTGGTAATATGTAATAATGGGGTTCCTCATGTGTAGTGGTGGAGGGGTCTACCCTGTGTATTAATGTGGGGTTATCTGTAATAATGGGGGGCAACTCTGTGCAGTAATTAAGGGGACACCCCTGTGTAATAATGTGGGGGTCACCCCTGTGTAGTGATGTGTAATAATGGGGGTCAAATATTGTGTAGTGATGAGGGTTACCCCTGTATATTAATGTGGGGTCACCACTGTGTATAAATGTAGGGTCACCCCATGTGTAGTGATATGTAATAATGGGGTTACCCCTGTGTAGTGATGGGGGGGGGTCACATTCCTTTTTCACTTTATTGAGGACTTGCTCCCCCCTGAGGTGTATATGAGTGTGTGTGTTCCCACGTGCTGTGTTTTAGGGCAGCCTATTAATATCAATGGGCAGTCATGTTTGCGTGAAACGTGCAATAAAGGTGCAGACGTGATTTTTCAAATCGCTTCACACCAATCTGCATTATATTGCAGTGCGGTCCGTTTTGGTGGGCTTGAATACAAGTGTGTTTGCTGCATGTGTGGGGATGTCATTAAAAAAAAAAAAAATAAAAAAATCAATGGCACCCATAAATTACTGTATTTTCATGTGGTGCGGGAAAACGTGTGATTTTATGTGCCGTCACATGGGTGCTGAGCCCCGCACAGTGTGATGGGACATTTATCTGTTTGGTGAAGTGTTGAGCTGCATGTAGAGGGAGACACCTCTGTGCTGAGTTTTGAAGTAACGCCTGGTACACATGATGAGATCATCGGACGAATGATCGTCTGTATATTTTTAATGCTAGTCTCGCATCAAAAATGAAGAGTCTACTAAAGTTACCAAGATTCTTGTACGACAGTTCTGGGCACCAGTCCTCAGGAGGGACGTACTGGAAATGGAGCGAGTACAAAGAAGGGCAACAAAGCTAATAAAGGGTCTGGAGGATCTTAGTTATGAGGAAAGGTTGCGAGCACTGAACTTATTCTCTCTGGAGAAGAGACGCTTGAGAGGGGATATGATTTCAATTTACAAATACTGTACTGGTGACCCCACAATAGGGATAAAACTTTTTCGCAGAAGAGAGTTTAATAAGACTCGTGGCCACTCATTACAATTAGAAGAAAAGAGGTTTAACCTTAAACTACGTAGAGGGTTCTTTACTGTAAGAGCGGCAAGGATGTGGAATTCCCTTCCACAGGCGGTGGTCTCAGCTGGGAGCATTGATAGCTTCAAGAAACTATTAGATAATCACCTGAATGACCGCAATATACAGGGATATGTAATGTAATACTGACACATAATCACACACATAGGTTGGACTTGATGGACTTGTGTCTTTTTTCAACCTCACCTACTATGTAACTATGTAACTATGTAATAAAAATTTGGAAGTGATGTCATGTATTGTATTTTCAAATGACAACTGTACTGATAAAACAGAAATCATACAATCTGGTATCGTATGAAGAAATTTTTCATGCATGTCCGATCGTATATATGAGATGAACTGTCATGATTGGCTCTGGAACGCTGTGTACAATCAGATTATCGTCCGATCAATTCAAAAGCGATATTTTTTGTACGATTTTCTGATCATGTGCACAAGGGCTTAAGGGGTACCACTGTCTTCATTCGATGCCGCATGCACGTCCATGGTGCCTCCGCATCTCCATTCACTTATATAGATAGACTGCACACCGCTCAGTGCTGGGACACAAATGTAAACAATCGGCTCTTCATGCCGTATGGAGCTGTGCACCATTGTAAATGTAGGCTTTCAGCTTCACTCCTCCCACACTTTTAGGGCTTGTTCACGTGTGCTTTGATCTCTGAAGAGTGATCCATGTCCGGATCACTTCAAAGAGAATTTGACAGGTTGTATTGCCTCCTCACTACCTGGTTTAACTTCTTGAGTGCCACACTAGTGCGCCGCAACCACGTGCATTTCACATGATTGTGGGTGGTGTTCGCAGAGCGGCCCTTTTCACTTGAACGGGTCATGGTTGATGGGCACTATGCCCACTGAAAGCGACCGACTATAATTCCAGGGAGGCATCATGCCCCTACATGTGTTCACTCCCAGGGACTGATGTAAGTTTATTTGTTTTTGTTTACATATTTATTTTAAATTTTTGTATATACAGAATGTAACTATGTTTTTAATAACAAGCTGTATGTTTGGAAGATTTTAAATAAACAAAAATGTAGACTACCTGCTGCTGCCTCTGCAGCTGAAGAGGGTAGCAGTTGAGTGCTCAACCATGGAGTTTTATAGTTATGTAGCAGGAGCAGGACCGGTGCTACCACTAGGCAAACTAGGCAGCCGCCTAGGGTGCACTGTTGCCTAGGGCGCTCGGCCATTGGTGTTCCCACTCTTTTCTCTCTGCCGCAAGCAACTAAGTCCCAGCATCAGCACGCAGCTGCTGCTCCGTTCGCACATAGTGTCAGAGGCGCAGCAGCGGCAGAGGAGTGTGTCTGTGTCCCAATTCCTGAATGAATGGAAGCAAGCAAACAATCATTGGTAGGCTGCATTTGATAGGCGCTGGTGAGGTTGCATTTGATGGGCGCTGGTAAGGGTGCATTTGATGGGCGCTGGTAAGGGTGCAATTGATAAGGCTGCATTTGATAAGCACTGGTAAGGCTGCATTTGATAAGCACTGGTAAGGCTGCATTCGATAAGCACTGGTAAGGCTGCATTCGATAAGCACTGGTAAGGCTGCATTCGATAAGCACTGGTAAGGCTGCATTTGATAAGCACTGGTAAGGCTGCATTTGATAAGCACTGGTAAGGCTGCATTTGATAAGCACTGGTAAGGCTGCATTTGATAAGCACTGGTAAGGCTGCATTTGATAAGCGCTGGTAAGGCTGCATTTGATAAGCGCTGGTAAGGCTGCATTTGATAAGCGCTGGTAAGGCTGCATTTGATAAGCGCTGGTAAGGCTGCATTTGATGGGCGCTGGTGAGGCTGCATTTGATGGGCGCTGGTGAGGGTGCATTTGATGGGCGCTGGTGAGGGTGCATTTGATAAGCGCTGGTGAGGGTGCATTTGATAAGCGCTGGTGAGGCTGCATTTGATAAGCACTGGTAAGGCTGCATTTGATAAGCACTGGTAAGGCTGCATTTGATAAGCACTGGTAAGGCTGCATTTGATAAGCACTGGTAAGGCTGCATTTGATAAGCACTGGTAAGGCTGCATTTGATAAGCACTGGTAAGGCTGCATTTGATAAGCACTGGTAAGGCTGCATTTGATAAGCACTGGTAAGGCTGCATTTGATAAGCACTGGTAAGGCTGCATTTGATAAGCACTGGTAAGGCTGCATTTGATAAGCACTGGTAAGGCTGCATTTGATAAGCACTGGTAAGGCTGCATTTGATAAGCACTGGTAAGGCTGCATTGATGGGCGCTGGTGGGCTGCAATTGATGGGTGCTTCATTAAAAAGATGGGGTATACATGGGCAAGGCAAAGGAGGTGGAGCCAAGGTGGGGCGGCAAAATGAGGTTTCGCCTAGGGTGTCAAAAATCCTTGCACCAGCCCTGTGTTTACAGCAGCTATGTTGCACAAATTAAGACTTCTGCTGTCAAAGGCCTCATTTACACAGGCGGGCGGGGGGAAATTAAACAGGCAATTGATCTACAGTTTTAATGCCCCCTGACCTGCAAATTAGCATGGCCAGCAGTAATGTTAGTACACTTTGCCACAGTGTGTTGAGACAAGATTTATATAACAGTTGTTGTTTGTCAGGCAGTACCACCAAACACGATCCAGTAAATGGGGCCAAATCACAAGTGCTCTATAACCGTGTGTAATGCGAGGCTACAGCGCAGCAGGCTTTCAATGGTTAACAGAGATGGATAATGATGATGAGGAGAAATATCATCTGAGCTGCCTGTCAAATGCCTCTGAGCCACAGGGATCCATCCCTCCTAGAAGAAAGCATTGATTACTGCTAGCGGCTAAAGGATGGATTGACTTGGGTACAATCAAGCTGTCCATAGGATTGATGGATCGAATCTTAGCCGGTCCCCGCTGAACCGGCTGAGAATCAATCCATCTATGGCCTCTTTATGCTCCAGAGTTTGGGGATATAGCTACTATTTCTTTCTGTTCTCTCCCAATCAAAGTAAAAATTCAGTCCAGTATTAGGTTTCACACTTGTGATAACGCGCACAGGAGGAATGGCACTCCAACCCAAGTGCAGTAGATGCCAATGGACCTGCACTGCTGAAAACTATAACTCACATGCCCTGCATTGTAGTATACTGCATTAAAGAAAATTCAATCAAAAGAAAAGGTGCAGGTCTGGGCACATCAATGTGCAAAATACTGTATGTTAACATGCATGCATTAACACCCTAATAGGACAGGATAGTGAGAAGGGACCTAAGACTGTAAGGACCTTATGTGCAGGAGTTTTCTTATCTCACCAGCAAATCAAACCAGCTGAAGCTGGCACCCGAAAGAAACTGGGGAGAAGGTGCCGGTGCTAACGAGGGACCTCATGGATGTCGGAGGGGAGGTATTTTCAGAGTTTAGTTTTGCTCTATGTAATCCCTAAGAGGTATGGATGAGCCATTGTAAGAACTTCAGAGCACCAATTTAGATATTTTTATTATTGTACTCCGGTATAGGGCCAACAATTAGCTCAGTGTTTTGCAACACAAAAGGAGACAGTACAGTTACAATATAAGAGCGTTAGGAGGGCCCTGCTCATGAGAACTTGCATTCTAATAGTATAGATGACCATCTGTGACTTGTTCACTTTAAAAAAATCTGTACTTTAAAGCAGACCTTATATCAAAACATAAGGTCCAACTGTTTACTGTGCTCCTCTTTCCCCTTGCGAAAAAACACTGCTAAAAAGAATAAAAAATCTGTAAGGTAAAAAAATATATTAAAACATTTACCTTTCCCATGGCTTCTGGCAAGATCCCAGGGAATGCCAAGTAGCCAAAATCTCAAGAGAAAACGTTCTCTCGCTATGTTTGGGTATCATCTTGTGATCTTTGAGCTATTCCACATTCCTCAGGATCTTACAGAAGAAGTGCAACGTCATTCCCTGCAGTATGAAAGCCAGTGGAAGTGGAATATACCAATTAACTTTTTTCCTTTGCTGACTTATATGTTGAATGAACCATATGTGCAAATGGTTTGGCAGCTATACTTGACTGTGATGGTAATTATTTTTTGCTTCATTCACAGTGTTGTATTGGCTTGCATGCCTAATACTGCATTATCACTTTATTAAAAACATAGTAAAACAACTCACCATCTAAGGCAAAGGTTTTCTTCTCTGTTAAATCATCAGTAAGCCCATTCATATCACTGTAGGACCGTGCCAGTCTCCACAGAAAGTCTTGCTGTTCCCCAAACTGTTGGAAAAAAAGACATACAACCATACTGTTAAAAGGGTCTTAATTAAACTAATAATGCTCATTACACATGAGTAGTCAAGAGTTGCAAGAAAGGTTAAAGTGAAACTATGGGGTCTATTTATCAATCTTTTCACCCAGCATTTGCACATTTTCCACATGATTAAATTATAAAATTGGGTGAATTTTTGGTAAAAATATTAAACACACAGATCCCTATAGAGTGGGTTAGTTGTATTTCAATTCAATTTAAAGTACACAAGATTTTAAAAAGACATACAACCCTATAGTTAAAGGTTCATACTGAAACTAATAATGCATATACAATTATAGGAGAGAAAATATAGGAATTGTAACAAAAAAAGTAAAGAGAAACTATAATTTTATCAATAGGCTGTAAATGCATGAAAATATATTTGTGTAAAAGGAGCCCAATGTACCACCTGAGCTCAAAAAAGGCAAACTTTTAATATAATATACTTCAGAATTACTTGCCCAAAAAAAAGTTTTACAAAATTCCAATAGAACCCAGCAACATTTCAGGCATCCCTGCCCTTTGTCAAGCTAATCACTCTATACAATTGAATGACATAAAGGCATGGAAAACAGAAATCACAAAAAAGCTACAAAGAATTCATTGGATAATACAAAGAAGATACAAAGTAATAATGTTGTGTAGGAGGTGTGACAGGTGATGCACAGTCAGTCAAATCTGGCACCCCTTAAACCAGAAGAAACATGAAATGAAAAAATAAACATATCCAACATATATGCCTCAAAATCATGATCAAGGAGATAAATTATTACATTCAAAAGTCCCAAAAACTTTTCGTTTCAGATAGGTAATACGATCACCACGGCAATCAGGTACCTGGATTTTGAATTCTGGATCAGTGTCCCCAAGGCCCCCTTTCACACTGCAGCGACTTGAAAGTCGCACAATTGTACAGGGACTACTTTTAAGTCGCACAGATATGAATGATACTTATTGGAAATCATAGGGTACGACTTGTCATGCGACTTTGTAGTCCCAAGTCACACAAGTGTGAAAGGGGCCTAATTCTCAAAAATGTTTGGGTACAGAAAGTTTCATATTTTTAGTTTGAAAAGTCGACCTATGTATGTTGTGACATCCTGTCCCTTTGTGGCAGGGGTGGGACATATTAGTACCAACTGCTACCCTACTGGACAGGGTGTTGTGCTCTTAAGGCCCCTTTCACATGGTTGTCCTGATCCGGTCTGCCCATCAGTTTTTTGGGCTGACCTGACTGGAAGGTCTATTTATCCCTATGGACTTGTGTCCATTTACACCGACCTACCTCTGGATCCGATCGGGTCCGCAAAAAAATTTTTAAAAAAGGAAGGTGATCCGTCCTCTTCCATTTAGGAGGAGTGAGGCGAGGGAGTAATTGGGTGTAAATAAACAGCGGAGTCTGTTTAATCCTGGCCGCCCATACAGTAGGGCGGGCTCTGTCTGTGTCCGCTCTGCGCAAACTAAGCGGACAAGATGTGTCATCCGCCCGCTCTGCTCCGATCAGCAGGGGATCTGTAAGCTGCCCCATGTGAAAGGGGCCTTAGTCCAGAATACAAGAACATACATTAAAAATACTGCGGACTTCATAGCTACATTGGATACACCTGGATTAACATCTCACGGAGCACTGTTCAATCCATCATCCAAAAAAAGAGTATGGCACAACTGCAAACCTACCAAAACATGGCCATCCACCTAAACTGAAAGGCCAGGCAAGGAGAGCATTAAATCAAAGAAGCAGCCAAGAGGCCCATGGTAACTCTGGAGGAGCTTCAGAGATCCACAGCTCAGGTGGTAGAATCTGCCCACAGGACAAGCATTAGTCGTGAACTCCACAAATCTGGCCTTTATGGAAGAGTGGCAAGAAGAAAGCCATTCTTAAAAGAAAGTAATGTCCCATTTGTAGTTTGTGAGAAGCCATGTGGGGAACACAGCAAACATGTGGAAGAATGTGCTCTGGTCAAATGAGACCAAAATTGATGTTCTTGGCCTAAAAGCAAAATGCTACGTGTGGCAGAAAACTAAGACTGCACATCACCCTGAACACACCATCCCCACCGTGAAACATGGTGGTAGCAGCATCATGTTGTGGGGATGTTGGTTGGTCAGAGTTGATGGGAAGATTGATGGAGCCAAATACAGGGCAATCTTAGAAGAAAACAGGGCAATACAGGGCAATCTTAGAAGAAAACCTGTTATGCCGCGTACACACGATCGCAATTTCGGCCCGCAAAAGACTGATGAGAGTTTTTTTATCGGAAAATGCAACTGTGTATGCTCCATCGGACTTTTGCTGGCCGAATTCCAGCCAGCAAAAGACTGAGAGCATGCTCTCAATTTTTCGGTCGGGAAAAGTTCCTATCCGAAAGTGCGATCGTCTGTGGCAATTCTGACATGCAAAATTCCTACGCATGCTCGGAAGCATTGAACTTAATTTTCTCGGCTCGTCGTAGTGTTGTAGATCACCGCGTTCTTGACGGTCGTAAGTTCATCAAACTTTTGCGTGACCGTGTGTATGCAAGGCAAACTTGAGCGGAATCCCGTCGGAAAATCTGTCATATCTTTTTCCTACGAGAAACATGATCGTGTGTACGCGGCATTAGAGTCTGCAAAAAACTTGAGACTGGGGCATAGGTTTACCTTCCAGCAGGACAACGACCCTAAACATACAGCCAGAGCTACAATGGAATGGTTTAGATCAAAGCATATTCATGTGTTAGAATGGCCCAGTCAAAGTCCAGACCAAAATCCAATTGAGATTCTGTGGCAAGACTTGAAAATTGCTGTTCACAGACACTCTCAATTCAATCTGACAGAGCTTGAGCTATTTTGCAAAGAAGAACGGGCAAAAATTCTAGATGTGCAAAGCTGGTAGAGACATACCCAAAAAGACTTGCAGCTGTAATTACAGTGAAAGGTGGTTCTACAAAGTATTGACTCAGGGGGGCTGAATACAAATGCACGCCACACTTTTCAGATATTTGTAAAAAAAAACTGAAAACCATTTATCATTTTCCTTCCACTTCCCAATTATGTGCCACTTTGTGTTGGTCCATCACATAAAATCCCAATAAAATACATTTACCTTTTTGGTTGTAATATGACAAAATGTGGAAAATTTCAAGGGGTGTGAATACTTTTTCAAAGCACTGTATCTTTTGGAATTATGGCCAAAAAGTTCAACCTTAGTTTCATCAGACCATAACACATTTTCCACATGCTTTTGGGAGACTTCAGATGTGTTTTTGCAAAATTTAGCCAGGCTTGGTTGTTTTTCTTTGTAAGAAAAGGCTTCCATCTTGTCAGTCTATCTCATGGCCCAGACATATGAAGAATAACGGAGATTGTTGTCACATGTACCACATAGCCTTTACTTGCCAGATATTCCTGCAGCTCCTTTAATGTTGCTGTAGGCCTTTTGGCAGCCTCCCTGACCAGTTTTCTACTCGTCTTTTCATCAATTTTGGAGGAATGTTCAGTTCTTGGTAATGTCACTGTTGTGCCATATTTTCTCCACTTGATGACTGTTTTCACCACGTTCCATGGTATATCTAATGCCTTGGAAATGCTTTAGTACCCTTCTCCTAACTGATACCTTTCAACAATGAGATCTGATGAGACCAAGATAGAACTTTTTGCCCTTAATTCTAAGCGTACGTGTGGAGAAAACCAGGCACTGCTCATCACCTGTCCAATACAGTCCCAACAGTGAAGCATGGTGGTGGCAGCATCATGCTGTGTGGGCGTTTTTCAGGTGCAGGGACAGGACGACTGGTTGCAATTGAGGGAAAGATGAATGCGACCAAGTACAGGGATATCCTGGACAAAAACCTTCTCCACAGTGCTCAGGACCTCAGACTGGGCCGAAGGTTTACCTTCCAACAAGACAATGACCCTAAGCACACAGCTAAAAATAACGAAGGAGTGGCTTCACAACAACTCTGTAACTGTTCTTGAATGGCCCAGCCAGAGCCCTGACTTAAACCCAATTGAGCATCTTTGGAGAGACCTAAAAATGGCTGTCCACCAATGTTTACCATCCAGCCTGACAGAACTGGAGAGGATCTGCAAGGAGGAACGGCAGAGGATCCCCAAATCCAAGTGTGAAATCTTGTTGCATCTTTCCCAAAAAGACTCATGGCTGTATTAGATCAAAAGGGTGCTTCTACTAAATACTGAGCAAAGGGTCTGAATACTTAGGACCATGTGATATTTTAGTTTTTCCTTTTTATTTAAATCTGCAAAAATATCAACAATTCTGTGTTTTTCTGTCAATATGGGGTGCTGTGTGTACATTAATGAGGGAAAAAATGAACTTAAATGATTTTAGCAAATGGCTGCAATATAACAAAGAGTGAAAAATTTAAGGGGGTCTGAATACTTTCCGTCCCCACTGTAATATATATATATATATATATATACACACACACACACACACACACACACACACACACATATACATCCACACACAGTATCTCACAAAAGTGAGTACACCCCTCACATTTTTGTAAATATTTTATTATATCTTTTCATGTGATAACACTGAAGAAATGACACTTTGCTACAATGTAAAGTAGTGAGTGTACATCTTGTATAACTATGTAAATTTGCTGTCCCCTCAAAATAACTCAAACACACAGCCATTAATGTCTAAACTGCTGGCAACAAAAGTGAGTACACCCCTAAGTGAAAATGTCCAAATTGGGCCCAATTAGCCATTTTCCCTTCCTGGTGTCATGTAACTCCTTAGTGTTACAAGGTCTCAGGCGTGAATGGGAGCAGGTGTGTTAAATTTGGTGTTATTGCTCTCACTCTCTTATACTGGTCACTGAAGTTCAACATGGCACTTCATGGCAAAGAAGAAGGATCTGAAAGAGAAAAAGAATTGTTGCTCTCCATAAAGATGGCCTAGGCTATAAGAATATTGTTAAGACCCAGAAACCAAGCTGCAGCACGGTGGCCAAGACCATGCAACGGTTTAAAAGGACAGGTTCCACTCAGAACAGGCCTCGCCATGGTCAACAAAAGAAGTTGAGTACACGTGCTCAGCGTCATATCCAGAGGTTGTTTTTGGGAAATAGACATATGAGTGCTGCCAGCATTGCTGCAGAGGTTAAAGGGGGGGGTGTCAGCCTGTCAGTGCTCAGACCATACGCCGCATACTGCATCAAATTGGTCTGCATGGCTGTCGTCCCAGAAGGAAGCCTCTTCTAAAGATGATGCACAAGAAAGCCCGCAAATAGTTTGCTGAAGACAAGCAGACTAAGGACAACCATGTCCTGTGGTCTGATGAGACCAAGATAAATGTATTATTCGGTTCAGATGGTGTCAAGCGTGTGTGGCGCCAACAAGGTGAAGAGTACAAAGTCAAGTGTGTCTTGCCTACAGTCAAGCATGGTGGTGGGAGTGCCATGGTTTGGGGCTGCATGAGTGCTGCCGGCACTGCGGAGCTACAGTTCATTGAGGGAACCATGAATGCCAACATGTGATGTGACAAACTGAAGCAAAGCATGAACCCCTCCCTTTGCAGACTGGGCCACAGGACAGTATTCCAACACGATAACAACCCCAAACACACCTCCAAGAAGACCACTGCCTTGCTAAAGAAGCTGAGGTTAAAGGTGATGGACTGGCCAAGCATGTCTCCAGACCTAAACCCTATTGAGCATCTGTGGGGCATCCTGCATGTGTATCCTTACCTGTCAAATGTCTCCACTCTGTCTGTTATGAGACCTGAAAAACTGTAGATTCTGTGGGTGGGTCTGGTATCCAGAGCTCGGTGGGTGGAGTCGTGATGTCAGTAGACTCCCTGCCCACCTCTACACTCCTTGTCAACATGCATTTTCTCCTTTGTATTTCTTACACTGAACTTCTGCTATGATCACTAACATCCAGTCAAAACCCAGAAAAGTCACCACATGACTTCAGCATGCCCAATCATGCTGAGGTGTGGAGCAGCCAATCCTGGGAGAGCTGGAGAAGAAAGGAGGAGGGGATCTGAAGTACACAGAATGTCTCTCTCAGGCTCCTGCACCTATTTCTCTGTCTGTTTTTATCTCAGTGAAAAAAGATAAGAGGACTGTTTAGAGTTGGATTAACTCTTTGTGACAAGACTGTGCCAAGACTGGGCACAGATGACATTTAATCCTTTACTGTACAAGGTGCAAGCCTTAAATAAAAAAAAAAACATTTTCGGGTTTGCATTAGAATGCATTAAGATAAAAAAAACCTTCTGCCTTTACAATTCCTTTAAGATGTGTTTGTTTTTTCATTGCAGATTTCTTCTGTATTAAAGGATACCAGATTGACTCTGTTCTTGCATCAGGATCACACCCGCTGCATATTATTGTTACTTTGCATTTTCTTTTATTACCCAATGAAATAATTGTAGCCCTTTTCATTTCTGGTTTAATGCTTTACATGCCACACAATTATAGAACGTGACAAAGGTCAGGGATGCCCGAAATGTTGCTGGATTGTATTTGAATTTAGACTAGAGTGCCATTTCCTGCTAGTGCTGTCGACCCTCACCCTGTATGCCTAGCAAACTTGCAACCAACAGCTCATTAAAACCATATACACAATAAAGAATAAATAAATACATAATAAACAAAAATGTGCTTACAACAACAAAAAATGCTTTCTTTATCGTACATCATCATGTGACACAGAGCAGGCTATAAACATGAATACATGATTTATGTGCCACCTATAAGTGGATGGACACTGGCAGACCAATCAGCAGGAAGTCCTCTCCTACATAACTTCTCTCATAAAAAAACTACTTCTGTTTTTTCGCCAGTGTCTTGAAGGTGATGGTAACTGATGTGCTGCATGTGCTCTTTGGAGTATATTAAAAGGTTTGGAACAATTCTGATTGGAATCATGGACTGGAATCAGATCTATTTGAGTGGCTCCTGGCTAAAACAGATGGCACCCGAGCCTCTTCGGATAGGAAAAGAAGACTCCTTGGGGATTTCCGTAATGCAATCTTGGGGCGCTGGACCATGCATGTCAGAACCGTGTGCAGTGTATTTCTGACCAAGGCATTTTCCTGGCAGTGTGCTGTACAGATCCAAGGCAGTGGGCCGGGTCTTTGAGGGTCTTCATGACAAATCCCGCTGTGATGGGTGAAGGTTGGACCCTTGCCTGATGGCAGGGTCCTGCGGCGGGACTGGTAAGCTGTGCCCTATTTTAACGCCCACCATATAGTAAAATGACAGCCGGAAATTGGCTCTGTTATCCTGACTGGGCGTCATACGACGTCCAGCAAGATAACCGCGATTGTGCCCACGGGGGCGTGCAGCACGGCGATCGGTGGTGTGGTGTGTCAGTCTAACACACCAAATCTCCATTCGAGGTAAAGAGCCTATGACGTAGGTTCTTTACCACGTGATCAGCTGTGTCCAATCACAGCTGATCACAGTGTAACAAGGAAAAGCCGTGTATCGGCTTTCCCTCCACTCACACTAATAGGCGCAAGGAGAGCCTATCGGCTGCTCTCCTGACAGGGGGGGTCTGCGCTGATTATCAGTGCAGCCCCCCCCCCCAGGATGCCCACCTATGCCCACCAGGGATGTCTGTGCCCATTAAGGATGGGACTCTGTGCCCATCAGTGATGCCTGCCAGTGCCTCCTGATCATTGCTGCCCATCAATGCCATCTATCAGTGCCGCCCATCAGTCCCCTCCAGTGCCACCTATGAGTGCCCATCAGTGCCACCTATCAATTCTGCTGATCAGTGCCGCCTATCAGTGCTGCATACAAGTTCCACCTCATCAGTGCCACATCAGTACTGCTTTATCGGTGAAGGAGGAAAACATACTTACTAGTTACTATGTAACTATGTAACTATACTTATTTACGTTTTGTAACAGAAACAAGAAAAACTTTTTTTTTTTTAATTTTTCTGTTTTTTTTGTAGCGCAAAAAATTACAAAACCCCAGCGGTGATCAAATACCACCAAAAGAAAGCTCTATTTGTGGGGAAAAAAAAAAATCTAAATATTGTTTGGGTACAGCGTCGCATGACCGTGCAATTGTCAAATTGTCATTCAAAACAAGACAGCGCTGAAAGCTGAAATTTGGTCTGGGCAGGAAGGTGTATAAGTGCCCAGTATTGAAAAAAAAATAATAAAATAAAGAAAGAGGTTTTTTGTTTTGAAAGCAGACCTGGGTGACTGTGTAGTTTTGCTCTTGGCCACTAGGGGGAGTGCTTATCTTTAGCCTATGCTCTGCTCTGAATATGTTCCTGGCCTGTGTATATGCTTGCGGCCGCGTGGGAGCATGCGCGGTAGCGGCTGAAAACAGAAATCGGTCATCTTTTTATGGTCTGTTTGCACGAGATACATGTGGGCTGCTGGGCTCCTAAAGGGGCTGCCTGGCCACAGAACAGGTTATACTGGGGCACATGAGTACTCCTCTGGGGTGGTCTGGCCGGACAGAGCTGGGCTCAAAGCGGAGTGGGGGGGAGCAGGAAAGGGCACATAAGCGCCGCCGCCAGGTCCTGAGGATCTTAGTCAGGGTTCTGCTGTGGTGACTTCTCCTGAAAGACCAGGGGCAACAGGCCAGTCTGAGCCACTTCAGTTGTCTGCTAGTGTGGCTACTACTGGTGCATCCGACTCCACGTACGTAACAAAGGACAATTTAGCTGGTTTAGAGGCCGAGATCACAGGGACGATTGCCTCTATATCATGGGGGTAAAAAACGGGAAAGATCCCCATCTCCTGATACTCTGGTTCTAGAACAGGTGTGGGTAGGGCCTGAGGATGAAGAGGTCATTGAAGAGTTGGGAGGAAAGTCAGGCGATAGACTAAGCTTCCAAAGGGTCAAAGCCTGAGGAGGGGCCAGCAATCTCAGCTTCAGTGTCTCAGAGATTATTAAATCAGTCCCTTACTGATATGGTCTGTTCCAGGTTTAAGTTACTCCCGTTCTGTATGTTTTGGCTATGTTTCCTAGTTTTACCATTTTATTAAAAGGTGTGATTTTTACTGCATTTTCTGTCTTTCTGTTGCATGGTTCCTGACAGTAGGCAAAGGCCATGAATTCAGAAGATACAGGCAATCCTGAAGGGGAAGGGGAGTGCAGCAACATGAAAGGCAGATGCACTTTGCTCGTTGCACTGATGACAATACCCCCTTACACAAGCGTCAGATGACACTAATCAACTGAATTTACTTTGATTTCTATACAGTTTATAGGAAGTCTTCTCTCCCTATGGTTGAAATAGAGTGCCTTGACTTAAATTTTGGAAGATTGGTCGAGTCATTTCTAGAACTATTTTTAGACTACCAGATATATATACATAATATTTCTCTTGGCCTGACAATAATTTGATGATTTTTTTGAAATGTACAATTTTTATCATTATCACAGAAACGGAATTTGTAATGACATTTTAATGTTATCCATGATTGGCAATATTATATATTCTCTTTATAGTATTAAATTTCATGCAGCACTAAAAATCCCCTGAAGAAGCTCTTGCAGAGCGAAACATGTTGAGTAAAAGTGGTTGTAATAGTGTATGAATTTATAACTAAATACTGAATGTAAATTAAAAAAAAAAATATTTTAAATTAATAAAATTATTTGTAATTAAAAACATATTGTTTTCTCTATCGGCACCTTTAAAGTCCCATTTCCTGTATCTTATAAACTTTTTCGGATATAGGGATGTGGTGCCTTTTGGTTTCTCAGTACCCCAAATACTCTTCTCACGGCCATAGGGGTTCTTCACCATGAGATAATCCAATTTCAAGTCATTTCCTCTCCTCATTATCCAGTGGTTATTGGTTATCCTTGGTTACAGAGGCACAACCCTTCTTTTGATTGGCTTAATGCTGAGGTTCTTTCCTCGTCGCCACAATGCAGTAAGACATGTTTTCGGAAAGTGGCTAAGGTCTTGTGCACCTCTTCCCTCTTCTTTTTGCCAGGGGAGTACAACGAATTTAGCGATGTCTTTGACAAAGGTCAAGCTGGTAGTTTGCCTCCATACCTGTTGTATGATTGCGCAATTGACCTTCAATCTGGTGCCGTACTCCCTTGTGGCCGGGTTTATCCTTTGTCTGTCGAAGGATAAAGCTATGGAGGACTATGTTGCTGATGCGCTCTCTTGAGGGTTCATCTGCAAATCTTTGTCTCGTGCTGGCTTCTTCTTTGTGAAAAAGTAGAGTGGTGAACTGAGACCTTGTATTGATTATAGGGGCCTCAATCGCATCACGATTAAGAAGGCATACCCGATTCCGTTGATTACGGAATTAATTTGACCGCCTCAATGGAGCAACGGTTTTCACAAAGCTCGATCTGAGAGGGGCATCCAACCTTGTGAGGATCAAGGAGGGCGACAAATGGAAAACCGTGTTAAACACCAGTAGAGGACATTATGAATACCTCATAATGCAGTTTGGCCTTTACAACGTTCCTGCAGTTTTTCAGGAGTTCGTCAATGATGTCCTCCGAGATATGTTGCAGCAATGTGTGGTGGTTTATCTCGACGATATTCTCATACACTCTAAATCCCTAGAGAGCTACCACACAGATGTCTCCCGTGTGCTACAGAGGCTGAGAGATAATAACCTGTATTGTACGTTGGAGAAGTACGAGTTCCATCGTGAACAGGTTAAATTTCTGGTTACGACATTTCTACTGCCGGTTTTTTGATGGACCCAGAGAAATTATCTGCAGTTCTACAGTGACCTCAACCCGTAGGTCTATGTCCATTACAAAGTTTTCTTGGCTTTGCCAATTATCGGAAATTTATTCGGAACTTACCTTGGGTGGAGTTTGCTCACAATAGTGCCGTCAATACCGCTTCTTGATTGTTTCAGTTTATGGCAAATTATGGTTTCCAACCATCCATGTTGCCCGACTCATTTGTTCCTCAAAGATTTCCTGCATTAGAGGAGCATCTCCGTGATCTTCGCTCCACTTGGGTGCAGGTCCAGGAGTCTATGCAACGTGCCAGTGAGAGGTACAGACTCCATGATGATCACCGACGCCTACCTGTGCCTTCCTACCAGGTCAGGGAGTCCACCAGAATACATCACGAGACACAAAGCAGGCTATAAACATGACTATGTGGGCTATGTGCCACCTATAGGTGAATGAGCACTGGCAGACCAATCATCAGGAAGTCCTTTCCTACATAACCCTTCACATGCAGGAAGTACCTTAGTTTTTTAGCAAGCAATGAACTCCCAGAAAGAGGGGTGGGACCTCTGTGTCCCGTGATGTAAATATGACCATGTGGGATGTCCCAAAGCAATACACTAGAGGGGTGGGAAACACAACACAAAATACAGCCAGCTATGCAAAAGGACCTATTCTGCCTCTCGTAACATGCTCCGGCTGAAGGCAGTATCCTCCGAAGCTTTGATATCCACCTGGTAAAACTGTAAAAACGTATGCACTTAAGATGAAGTAGGGTCCTTGCAAATCTGAGCAGATCTGATGTAATAGAGTGAGCCCTCTTTTACCCTGCAAGCCATAGGCCTGAATGATAAACTGGCAGATCCAATGAGAAATGGTAGCTTTGGATGCCGCCTACCCAATCCTGGGCCCTTCTGGCAGTAAAAACAAGGAATCTGACTTTCTAATCTACGTCGACATTTTCAAGTAGATCCTGATAGCTCATAGCACATCCAAAGTATGCAGAGCTCTTTCCCCCCGCTGACTGAGGATTAGGAAAAAAGGAAGGCAAGATAATGTCTTGATGGAAATTAGAAACCACTTTAGGCAAAAAAAAAAAAAAAAAAAAAAAAAAGAGGGCGCAACTTCACCTTATGATGCAAGATCAAGAACAGTTCCCTTGAAAAAACCTCCGACTCCGTGTTTTCTCACTGACTGGCACCATGATTTATTGGGCCTTTCCGTATTTTACGTAGGATCAACCCAGTGGCTTACGCATTACACTTACCTTCCAACATGTGTATTTCGAATGCTTTTCATGTCTCCCTATTAAAACCTTTGGTGTGCAACCGCTTCACCACCTCAGTACGACGTCCCCGCCCGACGCAGGTCGAGAACCATGAGTATGAGATACAATCGATCATTGACTTCCATAGGCGCATACAGTACCTGGTTAATTGGAAAGGGTATGGTCCGGAGGAACGCTCTTGGGTCTCATCCTTGGACGTACATGCTCCTGTCTTCCTCCATGCTAGACGTTTTCCCCTCAAACCTGGTGTTCCTCCGAGGGGGAGTGGTCACTGAGGAGGGGGTACTGTCAGGGCTGAGCCTCCAGCCCTTTCTTCTCTGTGCTTAGGTTGCTCAGTTGTCAATTGCCAGAACTCATCGTTCTACAGTGGCTCACCTGTTGATCAGCTCCTGCTCGTCAGTCAAGCCCACAGCCAGCCCCTCCTGGCTATTTAAACTCCCTGGTTCATTTCATCAATTGCCTTCGCCTTGGTCAAACACATCTAGAGACTCTCTGCTGTTTTCCTGTTGCAGACTTGCCTGGCTAACGTCCCTTCTGGTTCCTGATCCTGCCTGCTGCCTCTGACTACGCTGATCTCTGGCTCCCAGATTTCCTGGCTTGTTCTGACTACCCTATTTGTCTACCAAACCCTGGCTATGTTTTGACTACGTTTACCATTTTCTGTCTCTGGCTGTTTCGTGGTTCCTGACACTTAGTTGCCAGTGGTTGATTCCGGGGGAGTGGTCCTTGCATCCCAGGGTTTTGTCTGCAATTTACTAGCCTTGGGGGTCCTGGATGTACAGTTGTGCTCATAAGTTTACATACCCTGGCAGAATTTATGATTTCTTGGCTATTTTTCAGAGAATATGAATTATTACACAAAAACATTTCTTTCACTCATGGTTAGTGTTTGGCTGAAGCCATTTATTATCAATTGTGTTTACTCTTTTTAAATCATAATAGCAACAGAAACTACCCAAATGACCCTGATCAAAAGTTTACATACCCTGGTGATTTTGGCCTGATAACATGCACACAAGTTGACACAAAGGGGTTTGAATTGCAATTAAAAAGGTAACCATTCTCACCTGTGATCTGTTTGCTTGTAATTAGTGTTTGTGTAATAAAGGTCAATGAGTTTCTAGACTCCTGACAGACCCTTGCATCTTTCATCCAGTGCTGCACTGACGTTTCTGGATTCTGAGTCATGGGGAAAGCAAAAGAATTGTCAAAGGATCTGCAGGAAAAGGTAGTTGAACTGTATAAAACAGGAAAGGGATATAAAAAGATATCCAAGGAATTGAGAATGCCAATCAGCAGTGTTCAAACTCTTTGGTCACATCAGGTCCACCCAGACCTACTGTCTCAGGTACCAATATTGCACTCTGCTTTACGTTCGCTAAATTTGAAGGCCTGGCTATTGAAGCCTGAATGATTGGGGAGTCTCAGGTCTAGTTATCCCCACAATATTGAACACCAGGAAGCAGGCTTCAAGAAACATCTATTACGGGACTTGGAAGGCGTATATCTCCTGGCATGAGAATTATGTTTTTTTTCCAGTCTGGTGTGAAGATGAAGTACTATATAAGGGGCCAGATTTCAGCTGTAGCCATTTTTTCCCCAGAGGCCTATTGCATCTCACTCTTTGGTTCGTACCTTTTCGCAGGGAGTGATGCATACGGTCCCTCATGTCAGACCACCCTTGTGTCTTTGGGACTTGAACTTGGGGTTGACGATGTTGCAGAAGCCTTTAAGCCAATTCAGGCTATTCCGTTAGTCCTTTTGATTCGGAAGGTGCTCTTTTTGATGACAATCACTCCAGCAAAAAGGGTCTTGGAGCTGGTCGCTTTCTTGTAGGGAACTGTTCTTGCATCATAAAAAGGTGAAGTTGTGCCTTTATCCTTTTTTTTTTTCGCCTAACGTGATTTCTAATTTCCATTTGAATCAAGATATTATCTTGCCTTACTTTTTTCCTAATCCTCAGTCAGCGGGGGGAAAGAGCTCTGCATACTTTGGATGCGGTACTCTCTATCAGGATCTACTTGAGAATGTCGACGTAGATTAGAATGTCAGATCCAAAGCTACCATTTCTCATTGAATCCGCCAAAGTTTTACCAGGTGGATGTCAAAGCTTCAGAGGTTACTGCCTTCAGCCAGAGCATATTACAAGTGGCAGAATAGGTCCTTTTGTTAGCTGGCTGTATTTTGTGTTGTGTTTCCCACCCCTCTAGTGTATTGCTTTGGGACATCCCACATGATAATGTTTACATCACGGGGCACAGAGGTCCCTCCTCTCTTTCTGAGAGTTCATTGCTTGCTACAAAACTAAGGTACTTCCTGCATGTGAGTGGTTTTGTAGGAAAGGACTTCCTGATAAACACCCTTTGGGATATAAAACATCAGCAATCCAGATAGCCTCGATCACAGTAAGAACTTAGAACGTACTGGTCACAAATATATTCCCAATGGATGAACATATGTGGTTCAGATGGAGAGGAGGACAGGCAGAAGAGATGCTCACACGATGAAACCAAAAATGAAATAAGGTTCCACATAGTGTAATAATGTTTTTGAAAGAGTTTTTGGGGGCGTGGCCTGGACGGGACCCGAGATGGCTGCTTGAAGAGACAGCTCCCCCACAGTGAGGACAAAAGCAGCTTATATCGGGGTACTGAAGACACGAGCCCACGATGGTAAAGTCCAATAGGAGCACCTCCACAACCCGCACACAGAAAGATGCCACACCGCAGATCAGCGGCAACATTCCGGACATATTCTGGACCCGCCAGTCCACTCTATTAGAGGCTTCGCAGGCCGCACACACTACGCAGGCCTCATCACCGGACTCAATTAGGAACATCACGGACCCGCCCATGGAAGACGACGGGTCCAGCGCTCCACTTCCGAGCCTGCTTGATCTCCAAAGAGACCTCCAAAAGGTCGCCATCGCCATCAAACACACCATGATGTCTGCGATCTCAGACCTAAAGGAGGACATCCATGCAATGACCCACCGGATCAATGATGTGGAGGAGAACGCCAGAATACAAGCCTCAGCCATCATCAGGCAAGTACAAAAAACTTACGATCTCCATTTGCCACACATGTTTGAGTTGCATAGACAGGTGGAGGACCTAGACAACCGTGGCCGAAGACATAATATACGGGTGAGGGGGGTCCCGGAGGGGATTGACCAGGCCGCACTTCCTCACACAGTATGCTCCATTTTTAATGATTTGCTTGATCGCCCAGCAGACTCCCCCATAGGGATGGAGCGCATACATCAAGCTCTGAGACCTCCTCCCCGAGACTCTGAACCACCCAGAGACATTATATGCTGCATCGTTAACTTTCCCCTCAAAGAGGAAATACTCAGAAAGGCGAGGGATAAAGGCCGCATAATGTTTAATGGAACGGAGATAAAATTATTTCAGGACTTGTCACAAATCACACTGCAGAGCAGACGCACCCTACGCCTTCTACTGGAAGTGCTCCGTACCCGCAACATCCAGTATAGATGGAAATTTCCTTTTTGCCTATCTGCAACTACCAGAGGTCGCACAGCACTGCTTAGGACCCCGGAAGTCCTACCCAATTTCTGTGAGCAACTGGATATACCCCTGGTGGATATCCCTGAATGGTATTCCTTCTATTTCCCCACCGTGGAAGCCAGTCTCCAACAATTCTTCCCCCAAAGCCCAAAGGCAACGCTTGAGACGCCGTAGACTAGATCCCACATCGCCTGGAGATCGTCTTTCACGCCGAGACATGCCTGCACGTAGCCCGGGGCCACCTGACACACCACGTCGGAATCTCCCGATGGCGTGACAAAGTCCTGATCAGTTCACCTTGCATGTACACAGTTAATATGATCTTTGACTCTCTTTCCAGTAACAGCTCACCCTACTTTGTCTTGTTCAACCCTTCTAGAACAATGAAACTCACTCGGTTCCCGCATATATCAGAACTTTTCGCAGACATCTCACTTCACAGGTTCGGACTTCTGAAATCGGTGACCCCTGAGACTTTCCACACCATGCCTGATACAGGTAGAGAAAGATGTTTTCTATGGACTTATACACTCGTAGTCAAGTCATTCTCTTATCAGGTACTGTCTGCTTTAAAGTATTCACATGACAACAGTGTTGAATCCTCTATTCTTGGATTGGTCACCCTCTCAGAATTTCAGTGTTCATGTTTCTAGAATACTTGAGATGTCTCTGAGAGTTACCAAATAAGCTCAATGAACTCTGATTACTCCTGTCCTACACACAAGACAGTGAGACCTAATCACACTTATGCCCCGTACACACGGTCGGACTTTGTTCGGACATTCCGACAACAAAATCCTAGGATTTTTTTCCGACGAATGTTGGCTCAAACTTGTCTTGCATACACACGGTCACACAAAGTTGTCGGAAAATCCGATCGTTCTGAACGCGGTGACGTAAAACACGTACGTCGGGACTATAAACGGGGCAGTGGCCAATAGCTTTCATCTCTTTATTTATTCTGAGCATGCCTGGCACTTTGTCCGTCGGATTTGTGTACACACGATCGGAAATTCCGACAACGGATTTTGTTGTCGGAAAATTTTATCTCCTGCTCTCCAACTTTGTGTGTCGGAAAATCCGATGGAAAATGTCCGATGGAGCCCACACACGGTCGGAATTTACGACAACACGCTCCGATCGGACATTTTCCATCGGAAAATCCGACCGTGTGTACGGAGCATTAGACATCCACTATAAACCTCCTCACTTCACTCCCTAATCCGGGGATCCCGTCCTTTAGAGTACACCTTGTTCTGCATCATCAGCAGAACAAATACATTAAGGGACCGCATCGCCTAAGTTGAGATGTCCCAACAGGTTCTCACTAGATATATTATTTGACCCACCTCACCAAAAATAGATATAAATGAGTCTGGGTTGAATATTTTTTGGAACCGTTATTTACTATCCTCTCATTCACATAATGCTTCAACTTACTGGAAAGATGTAATGTGAAGTACTGGTCTGATTTGTTTAGTTTAGTTTAGTTTTATTTTGTTCAGCTATTCTCGGTTAACACAGTTATAGGGCCTTCAGCGAGTCTCTTAGACTCAATGAATTGGCCACTATCCATTGGTTTCAGAGTTTCAACGTTCCCAACACCTTTCACATAATACTCTTTTAACTTGAGCAACATATGCTACTGTAGTTCTCTTATACCCCACGCCGCAAATTTATATCTCCTTACCTCCTTTCCAGTGCTACAGCACTTGATTCCGTTCAGGTTTACTTACCCCACATAGCTGTCCACACGGACTAGAGCTACCAACCCAGAACCATCAATAGGTGGACAGGCACGCCTACGACCACCTCCGGTAACAGGGCTTTTGGATCTCCCAGTTTATTAACGGGTGTACTCCTGCCCCGCACACAAATCTACCCCCTTCCGAGTATTCGCTCCCCTTCTTTTCCCTCTTTCCTTCTTTCCCTACGTTCCCTCTCATATTCTCTCTTCTTTCATTCCCCTCTCACAGGGAGGTGCCGCTCCTCCCTCCCACTCCCCATACTCACTTACAGGGACTCCTCATCCAGCTAAGGAATATTACTCACATATCATGCAGAAGGAAGCTACTAATAAACGACAACTCTCGCTTAAATGCCTATCTCTCAATGTGAGAGGCCTAAATCTCCCCGAAAAGAGATCTCAAGTTCTCTCAGAGCTAACGAAACATAAAGCCCATTTCTTATTACAGGAAACGCATTTTCGAACCAAAGCCATTCCCAAATTGACAAATCATATATACAAACAAGCCCTACATTCCAAGAACCCGTCTTCTAAAACAAAAGGGGTCTCCATACTTATTTCCAAAAATGCTGATTTTCAAATGTCCGATTCGCTGATTGACCAGGAAGGTAGATATAACTTCATTAAAGGCACTTACGCATCTAGACCCATCACAATAGCGAATATCTACTGCCCAAATGCCCACCATGTAACCTTTTTCCGAAAAATCTGTGACCTACTTTCTTCCTTCCATGTGGGCATACTGATACTTGGAGGAGACTTCAATGTCCCACTGAACCCTACCCTTGACTCCTCTACAGGCACTTCCGCACTACCATACCGGGCCTTAAGACAGATCAAACTCCAACTACAAGATCTAACTTTACACGACACCTGGCGCACCATGTATCCAACTGACAGAGACTACAGGTATTTCTCCCCCCCACACCAGAAATATTCTAGAATTGATTACATATTCTTATCCCAAACAGATCTCTCATCTCTCTCACGAGCCACAATAGAGCCCATGTTCCTGTCTGATCATCATCCTATTACGATAACATGGAGGTTGAACCCATCCCTCCTAAAAGATCCTGAAACAATTCGACAAATAAACACCCATCTTCAATTATATTTCCAAGAGAACTCAACCCCGGGTATCACTCCTATCACTCTCTGGGAAGCATACAAGTGCGTTATACGGGGAAAACTCATAGCCTTAGCCACGACAGAAAAAAAAGACACCAGGAACAGATTAGGGCTCTTATCACAACAATCCACAGACTTGAAGCATCCCACAAACAATCTGTTTCTCAATCTACATTAAAAGCCCTCACACACGCTAGAACTTCCTTACTAGACGAATTAGGGAAACGCACCAGGCGAAGATATATCCTCGGACAGAAAGTGTTCTATGAACATGGCAATAAGAGTGGGAGACTGCTTGCCCGTACAATTCAGGCAGCTAAAACATCATCTACTATCCACCATCTCTGCACTGCCCAAGGCACACTTCTTTCTAAAAATGAAGACATAGCCAAGCACTTTGAAGAGTTTTATTCTAAACTCTATAACTTACCACGAAGCGCAATAGATTCTCCCTCCGCACATGATGGGCCCTCACAAATTCAAGATTTCCTGACCCAATATTGTCCCAAACAGATCACATCACAACAAGCTGAAGCCTTAGAGCACCCACTGACCACTGAAGAACTCAATCTTGCTATTAAACGAAAGTTGGTAAAAGCCCAGGTCCAGATGGACTACATTTAATATACTGTAAAACCTTTTTAGAGACGCTGGCGCCTAAAATGTTGTTGGCATTCAACTCCCTTTCAAACCCACTCGCTCCAACCGGCCACATGTTAGAAGCCCATATAGCAGTTATACCAAAAACAGATAAAGACCCAACACTTGTATCCAACTACAGACCTATATCACTGCTCAATGTAGACATCAAACTATATGCCAAAATTATTGCAAACAGACTTCTACCCCTTATCTCAGAACTAGTCCTGCCCGACCAAGTTGGCTTTGTCCAGGGCAGGGAGGCAAGGGACAATACCATACGCACCCTAAATCTTCATCACTGGCTCACTGAATCTAATACTAAGGGCTTTCTATTGTCCCTCGATGCGGAGAAGGCGTTCGACAGGGTGTCTTGGGACTACATGCAAGAAGAACTCAAAGGCATTGGCCTTCTACCACGCATGTTTGCACATATTAATGCTCTATACACCAATCCAACAGCGAGGGTTAGAGCAAACGGCCTCCTGTCGAACGCCTTCCCCATCAATAATGGAACTCGCCAAGGGTGCCCCTTGTCCCCCCTGATATTTGTCCTGACCCTCAAACCTCTTCTCAACAGATTACGGGCCAACCCCAATATCCAAGGTATTTCTATTAATCGCAGAGAATATAAAGTAGCCGCATCCGTGGATGATATCCTACTATCATTACAAGCCCCCCGCACATCTCTTCCTAACCTTTTAAAAGACATTAAACAGTTCGGAGTACTGTCAAACTTCAAAATCAATTACTTCAAATCTCAGGGCCTGAACATCTCTCTTCTGCCACAAGAAGTTACTCAATGCCAATCCTCGTTCCCATTCCAGTGGAGAGACGACACTATTACATATCTCGGCATACGAATACCCAGCCGTCTAACAGACCTCTACGACTACAACTTCCTACACACCTTAATGAAAATCCAGACAGACCTCAAAAATTGGGCCACGCTCAATGTCTCCTGGTTCGGGCGATCAGCACTAATAAAGATGATAGTCCTACCCCGTCTCCTGTATCTTATGCAGACTATCCCAATTCAATTACCCCCATCTTTCTTTAAATCCCACAGAAAAGCTTGTTCTAAATTCATCTGGAAAAATAAACCCCCACGCATCAAATACACGAGGTTGACATGTACTAAAACAAAAGGGGGGATAGCCTTACCAGACTTGCATAACTACTATCTAGCATGCCATCTTACTAGAGTGATAAATTGGAAAACACACAAGACAGGTAAGACTTGGATCGCACTGGAAAACTCCTTCAGTAATACACCCCTACATACCCTGACTTGGCTTCAATCGAAACACTATCCCCAAGCCGGTAAGACACATCCACTCATCTACCCTTCACTGCTAGCCTTTTCCATAGCCAAGAATCTATACCAAATAGCTTAAATACCAGGATCATTGACACCTCTCAGAGCTAACCCAGATTTTCCCCCTGGAGAATCGAACACATTTTTATTGCAAGAATGGCCACACGATGATGTTTATACTCGGCACTTCTTCATTGAAGGGCGGATACGCTCATATGACAACCTGAAATCCTTTTTCCCGTATGAAAGACTTTCCCTTTTGGTCTAATAGACAGCTAAGACACTTTTTCACATCGACAAACGCTAACGATATCTGGTCGAGACCACTTACTCACATTTGAAACGATGTACTCCCAGACCACTCCACAAAGACACTTGATTTCCATGATTTACTCTCTCCTACAAGACAATCCTCAACTTCCACAGACAGAAACATCTCGAATCTCCTGGGGGAAGGACTTACAAATCACTTTTTCGGACGATGAATGGGTATCTATCCTCACATACGCCCACAAGGGATCAATGAATGTAGCAATACAAGAGAACGGTTACAAAATAGTCACAAAATGGTACAGAACCCCGGCATGCTTACACAAATTCTTGCCCTCTAATCCAAACATTTGCTGGAGATGTAACAAGGAGGCATGAAACATGGTGCATATATGGTGGGAATGCCCAAACCTCCAACCTTTTTGGAAAGAGGTACATTCCATTATTACACGAGTAACAACTTATTCCCTAGACTTTAACCCGGCCCAGTATCTCCTCCATCATTCAACCCTGACCAAAAAAAACATAAATCACTGGCGATATACATGGTCAATGCTGCCAGACTGTGTATCCCTGCACACTGGCGCTCAACCACCCCACCTACCATCACGGAATGGCTTTATAGGATTGCAAGGATTGAGGAGATGGAAGAACTGATTTATGTCTCTCAAGATCGCATACAGAAGTTCACCGCCATATGGGCTTGTTGGACACACTTCAAAACCACCGACCTCTATAGATCCTTCTTCCCATGTTGATGTCTCTTCTCTACCTAGCCTAAAGCTAACCCCCTTAACTGCCCCCGAGTTGTTGCCATGGGGCCTGGGATGAGGAGCGGCCCCTCCCCTCCCCTATATCACTTTCCTTTCTCCCCCCTCTATATTTCCTTTCACCTGTCTCTACTTCTTCCCCTCTACTTACCTTACTCCCCCCTTTCCTTAACCCCCCCACCTATCTAACCACACCTTCCTAATCCTGGGTATCACCCCATCATACAACCGATCTTTCATGATCTAATATCCCACCTGAGACACTCGAGCCTTACTTATCATATCCACAAGGTCCAGTGTGCAAAGTGGTTAACCTTTCTTTCTTTTACCGAGGGTAACTAAACAATCTCATCACTGTATAAGCATATATTGTTTATTACTGGATATCATGGTTCCCCCCCCCCCCCTTTTTTTTTTTTTTTTGCTTCACCTGTATATCTAACTTTGTACTTGTAAATTGACAATCCTAGAATGTAACTACATTTTTTGTCCTCCCTGTTTCGTCATGCAATGAGTGTCATGTTTAATTTCTTTTGATACCTTTCCAATGCATTGTACCTGCTATCTTATTCTTTTGTTAATAAACTTCTTTTTTTGTGAAAAAAAAAAAAAAGTTTTTAATAAAAGGTAAAAAATTGGACACTCACATTTCAGATGTAATCAACAGTTAAAAGGACATAGGAAGGGACAGTGGTGACAGAACTCAACCCAACGCGTTTCGTCTGATTAGATGTCTTCCATTCTAATGATATCTCACATATGCTAATCTATTGACTCATTAATGCCAGGCCTTTTTGGTTTTCACCCTGGTTGCTGTTATCACTATATTTCCTCACGTGTTGGACTTTATCATACATGTTTTTCAGTATTTGTAGTATTTTTGGTAACATATTATACCATTTGTTATTGTTTATTTAAGCGCTACATTGTTTTCTTTTTTAACATAAATCAGACCCTCACCAACTGTGGGTATAGGATTGTGTATATGAGATTGTATGTTTTTTTTTTGGTTGATCTAGATGGACTTGTGTCTTTTTTCAATCTCACTATGTAACTATGGCTTCATGTCAGACTCTCAGACTTTTCACTGGACAAAGCTGGATTACCCCCAGGCAGGTGAGTATGTGAATTCTGGACAATTCTGCACAAGACGTAAGAGTGCCTAAAAATGAAAAAATGCAGGGGGAGTGTCTCTTTAAAGCTGGACATAGATTATGCTTTTTTGTTTCCTTAAAGCGATCAGCCAGTAGGCTGACAGAAAACAAAGACAAAACAAATTCTATCTACACAATTGAGTTGGATGAAGAAATCCTCCATGCTGTGCCATTGTATTCTGACAGTGAGACTCCTCCGCTGTCACTAATTAGTGCATTGCACTGCAGCGCTGAATGATAAAAGTTTGCCAACATTCCCATTCTAATCATCATTCCAATAATTATCTAATGATCAACTTCTGTCAAGCTGGAACAGTCACACTTAGAACAATGTTTGGTCAGCCAAATTTCATTCCATCTATGGCCAGTTTAAAGGCGTTCAAGTGAAACGAAAGGGTTAAAACTCACCTGTCCAATGGTCCCTCACTGGCATCTTCACTCTGAGTGCCGGTCTTCAGGTCTCTTTGTTGACCCTGTGCGGGATGACTTTAAAGAGACTGGTACGGCACTGTAAGTTGAGCTGTGCAGCTCAGTTTACAGTGCCAGAGAAGACAGCGAGCAGGCAGGTAGGAGCAGTTTATTGCAGAAGAGACATTGCATGTTACTCCTGCAATAAAAGTCTACCTGCTTAGTGTTTTTTACCGCTGAACTTTAGTTATAAAAAGCTTCAAACTGCAACATAATAGTGAATAGAGCTGTAAACTTGTTTTGCCAAGCTTTGGTATGACTGTACAAATGTGAGAAAAACAATATGTACCAGTAATTTATTATTGCACAGCAACTGGAATCCTTCCCGCTTCTGCTCAGCATCACCACTATGCAACTGGTCAGCTCTCTGTAGCAAAAGTATTAACTCTCCATCTACAGGGTCAGTGGCCAAAATTGTTGCTTCATCGTCTGTCACAAGGTCCACTGATTCTCTCCGCATTGTTCTCACAGTTTCACAGCTCACTTCATCTTCCTCCTCTTCCTCGCTCGCTTTGCTACTTTCACGGTCATAATCAGATTCGGCATTTGCTGTAGTGTATCTATAAATGCAGGAAAAACAAAACATGTTTGGACACTTATAAAAACCTCTGGAGTCCATATAACAAGATGCAGACTGCAGTGATTACTACAACTCAGTGATAGAAACAAACAGGAGACATGCATAAAACGCAAGCTCTTTGCCAAGTATGAGAACACTTAAACAGTCAGGATCACAGAACAGCAACTAATTGCATTATGGCATCAAGACTATAACTGGTACAGTGCTCTCAACCAAAACATCCAGATACAAAAATGTGTGTAGATACGCAAAGTAATTCCATCTCTTTTACACCACACGTCTGGGTTTTGCTTTTTTACCTCTGCATTACCAAGCAATTTCCATACAAATTTTCTGCGTGCCATTTTTGAGAGAGAGAGAGAGAGAGACACAGAGAGCGAGACAGAGAGCGAGACAGAGAGCGAGAGAGACTTCATTACAGGTCAGGGAGTGGTTTGGACTAAAGCTCATCTCACATGGTACAATCTTTAGGTTCACCATACACATTACAATCTGACTATATGATCAACTTTAGATGTAACAAATCAATGTAATATTAGGACCTACCGAAACTATTCAATCAGTTTGCCCAGCACTACCCGTTTGTAACGCTAAAGAAGACTGTAATAAGATTGTAACGTGTGTGGTGAGTGTTAGACCCCTTTCACACCGAGGGTGTTTTGCAGGCGCTATAGCATTAAAAATAGCGTCTGCAATCCGCCCTCAAACAGCTGCTCCATTGTTTCCAGTGTCAAAGCCCAAGGGCTTTCACACCGGAGCAGTGCGCTGGCAGGTCGTCAGCAAAAGTCCTGTCAGCAGCTTCTTTGGAGCGGTGAAGGAGCGGTGTGTTTACCACTCCTCCACCGCTGCTCCCCATTGAAATCAATGGGGCAGCGCTGGGATACCGCCGGCAAAACGCCGCTATTGTGGCGCATTTCGGGCGGTTTTAACCCTTTCTCGGCCGCTAGTGGGGGGTAAAAGCGCCCCGCTAGCGGCCGAAAAGCGCCGCAAATCCGACGGTAAAACGCCGCTAAAAATATGTTCTACCGCTGACGCTATAGGCGGCTCGGTGTGAAAGGGTCTTAGATCTACCAACAAGTATATAATGCAAGGTCCTACCTGATGGGATAGTTTAGGTCATCTCTCTTATAACAGTTTTGGTAGAGCGAAAGTTGATTGTATAGAGATTGTATGGTCAGATTGTAAGAATTACGTTGAGCCATACACTTTTTTTTTTTTCGTTCAGGCCTCAGGCAAATAAAATCTAAGGGCTTGTTCACACATACTGCACTGAATGTCATTTTTCTGCACTCTATAAATGCCAGTAACCATTAGGAAGCACAAAAAATGGGGAAAAAAAAGTGCTGTGCCATGGCAAATTAATACAACTCAACCTTGGGTAAGTAAAAGCAAAAAGCGTTTATTCCATGGGAAATAAAGGTAAAAATGAAGGCATTAAGCAGTCATGGAGCAGTCAACCAGTGGATATAGTGGACCACAGCATAAGGATGCAAGTACCTGGAGGCTGGAGCCACACAGATGACAAGAGAGCTCCTGGGTGTGGAGGATGCCAACCGTGCTGAAGGGCAGGATGTTAAGGGATAGCCACAATCAGGAGTTCCCAGAAAGGGACAGTGTTGATGCCCAGTGCCCAGTTCACACTGCAACACAGCCAGAAGGAGTAAAATACAGATGTAGGATTTTACCACAGTGCAATGAGAGGCACCGCATGGTATCACGCAGACACGTCAAACAAAGTTTACAAGAGAACAAAATAGTTAACAGTGTGATGCCCACCTACGGCAGTGCAAATAAAATGGACAGCTGCCCACTTGCTAAAACCGTGCATTTAACATGTGGGCACTAGCAGTAATAGATTCCTTCATCCAAACTTTGCAGTCCAAATAGACGAATCACCCTGCTGGGCCATTGTATTCTGACAGCCAACAGTGCTGGATGTCAGAATACCCAAACAGGTTCTGCCAACAATTTTCTTCCTAGTTCCTTTGATTTTTCAGTCGAAGAATGTTAATGGCAGGGTGCCGGCATGGCCATCTACAAAGTTTCAGCCTGTTAAACTCTTACTAAACCTACAACAGTAAAATCAGTCTGTATAAGCAGTAAAGCAGTGGCGGCCTGTGCACTGTGGGTGAGCCGCCCCCCCTCCATCCATGCGCCCGGCCTCTTTCAGGACGCCGGATGCATGGATTCCTATGGCGGGGGTTGCACATTTTGAAGCACCTGATTAGAGCCACAGGCTCTAATAGGCTTCAAAATAGGGCGGGTTCGGGGCACAGAGAGTGCGCCCTGACCCACCCAATTGTGTGACCATAGCGAATTAATTTTCGCTATTTTCACACTAACCTTCCTCCCCATCAATGAAGAGGCAGGACGTCAGATCTGCTTCCTGATTGGCCAAAGCGCCAGGCCACCCTATTGGATGCCTGGCGCTTCTGAAGAGGAGTGAGGGGACACACGCAGAAGCCGCCGCTCTGAGGCCAGTACTGCGGTAAGTCCCCTCGGCTGGAGCCGCGATCCGCAGGCAGGGGGGTCTCGGAGCCGTGATCTGCTTGATGGGCGAGTGGCTGCATTTGATGGGCAAGTGGCTGCATATTTGATGGGCACAAGGGGCTGCATTTGGTGGGCACAAGGGGCTGCATTTGGTGGGCACAAGGGGCTGCATTTGGTGGGCACAAGGGGCTGCATTTGGTGGGCACAAGGGGCTGCATATGGTGGGCACAAGGGGCTGCATATGGTGGGCACACGTGGCTGCATATGATGGGCACAGTGAGGCTGCAATCGATGGGGGGGGGTTCAGTATTTTTCAGTTAGTTTGCGCCCCCCAAAAAAATTTTGAGCACCAGTCGCCACTGCAGTAAAGCATGCTTGTTCTACTCACTGTGGAACCCAAGTGGTTAATCTTCTGCATTGTGTAAAAATGTTGTTTGATCCTGTATGCACAGATCCTCCCCTTCTTCCACTGACTGCAGCCTGAGTTTTTTTGTCTTGAAAGAGTGCAAGTGATCAGCAAAGGGCCGATCGGCACTCTCCAGACAGAGGGTCAGGGGTCCTGGATCCCGATAGGGCAACCAGTGCAGTGTGAAAACTCCTCCTACAAACTTTAACCAGGCACTGATACTAGTCACAAGACTGCTATAGACTGCTGATGAGAAAAGATGTTTAGCAGTTTATAATTACTAAAACTATTGCATTTCCATGTTCTGTGTACTGTGGGAGACCAGATATAGTGAATGCATGGTTCTGGGTTTAGTAACGCTAATTATGAACCAGCTGAAATTTGGAACTTACACAAGAGTTCTTCCGCCTCACATGATGGTGATCGGGTCTGGAAAGAAGTTATATGCTCCTCCATAACCAAAAGGACCAGGTTCTTGCAGAGGGCCCCCAACTGAACAGCAGTTTTTATTGCAAGAGAAGCTTTCACTTTCCTCTACGTGAACAATATGATAGATTCCCTTTAAAGGCCTATTCGAACATTGCTGTTTTCATGCACCAAATGCTTCACGGAAAGCCCCATACATTCTTATGTGTCTGGTTCACATCAATGCATTGCAATTTAATATTTTTTTAAAGGAAAATATAACATTACTGTGCTTAGGAGGCAAATGTTCAACAGTAGAAATTAACTTTTTATCAAACTATGCATCACTGAGAAATTATTGGTCTTAATTAAGTATCCAGATCCAATAGATCCAACAGAGCATGTTTCCTTGTGTGGGCTTCCGCCACCTATTCCAGGAAACTGTCTTGCAATACATTTAAGCAAAGGCAAGCATTTGCTAACTTTGTAGTTCCATTTGCCCAGTCAACATCAAGATAATAAAATCATCCATAATAATCGCCCCCACTCATCAGTGATATCTCTCATACTCACTTTCAGATTGCTCTTCACGAGCATGCATAGCCCCTAAGTATTTTGCCAATTCTGTAGCTCTGAAATAGAGGATACCCCTCGATATTTTCAGCCAAGTCAAAGTGCTCCTTGAATAACTCTAGTTCATCCATTTTGTTTGCCAGGCTTATGAAAATACCTATTAATTTTTATTAGTGTTTAATATTCCATTATTACTAACTTTTAAGCAAAAACTTAATGCAAACTACAATTTTTTTGTATTGGACTTAGGTGGTGCAATTTGTAATCTAGTTTTCTACCCCCACTATTCCAACCCCCCCTCTCCCCCACAGACCCTTGCTCTTCATGGCATATTCTGACCCCAGCCCCCCCCCGATCCTAGTTTAAAAGCTCCTCCAGCCTTCTAACAATTTTACCCCCAATAGAGCTGCACCCTCCTCATTTAGATGCAGTCCTTCCCTACAGTACAGCCAGTAACTGACCAAAAAGTCAATCCAGTTCTCCAGGAACCAAAAACTCTCCTTACACTAAATTCTAAGCTCCCTAAACTCTTGTTGCCTCTCTGGTGTGGCTCATGGCACTGGTAGTATTTCTGAACATATGTTTTCCCTGACTTGGTACTTAAACCTTTGAAATCTTCTTTTAGTACGCTCTAATTTTGCCATTTTTACAAGTGTGTACCATGATAGTTGGTTCTTCCCGAGTCCTACCCAACAATCTGTAAACCCAATCTGGAACATGTCAAACCCAAGCACCGGGTAAACCGCAAACAGTTCGGCAATTGCAGTCTTTGTGACAATCAAAATAGTTGATTACATTTAAAAGGGATTACAATTATCCATAAATACCACCAAAATACACTCCTGCTCAGGTGATTAGGAAAGGGAGATGTTAAACATATCCCCAAATTCAGTGACTGGACCCCAAAACACAGACAATCTTTGAATTCAGGCCTCAGATATTATATACAGTATAAAAGGTAGCAAATTGCTGGGCCTGACTCTCCCCTATAAAAAGGTCATTCATTCCATGCCAAGCTAATTTTCATAGCCATGTTAAATTTTAGAAAAGCTATAAATCCAAAAATGATTTATTTTCCTAATAGCAAGCAGTATAAGTACCCGAAATTAACCTGATATTAACCTCTTGCAGGTCAGGTCAAGCTCTGCCTCTCCACTATCCAAGGTGGGACAGCAATAGGTGCATCCCAAATTTTTAAAGCATAAATAAAATTGGAGAGAGACGCAGCACAAAACCAGTTGTGCTTTAGTGCAATAAGCATGCTGATAGGAGGAGAGAGCAGCATGACAGAGAGATGGGCTCATCAGACTGTTGCTTTTTCCTTCACTGTCTAGTTGCAGGCTGGGGAGGGAGATAAGACCTGTAACGGCCCATTCACACTTAGTCCAGTAAATGTTACTTAACTGCAGCAGCAGAAACTCAGGTCTCCTGTACTGTCAAAAAAGGCTACACTGTGTAGCATAGTTTAAAAATGCATAGAGTTCAGCTAGGGAATTCAGCGAACATGCGTCTTTCCCAACCAGGGCAAAGCAAGATGTTTGTTTTAATCCTTTCACTGCCAGGTCCTGTGCTCCATTTTTACCCTCAGGTCGCCAGACCATTTTTGCAATTTTTCCTTTGCTCTTTTATTTTTCACTTATAGCTTTCAAAGTTTGTAAAAGACCCCCCAAACCATATATTTTCTGAAAGCAGTAGACTAAAAAAAAGCTGCTACTGATTTCTAAGGTCCCACGATATTTGCGCAAATGTTTATCAAAACAATATTTTTTCTAAAAATCCACTAAAATCACGATTAGCAGATAAATACACAGCAAATTTTACAAAATTCCTAATTGTTACATTGCACCTTTTTGCAAAATGGTCAAAACTGAACGTACGCAAAAAATGTAAATATCCAAATTTCTCTAACAATCTGAAGGTTTTCATTTTTCCCTTACAGCTTTCAGAATTTGTGAAAGACCCCCAAAACCATATATTTTGTGAAAGCATATGACCTCTAGAAAAAAAAGAAGGTGCTACTGATTTTTTTAGACTCCGCGGTATTTGCGCAAATGTTTAGCAAACTAATATATTGGCAAAAAATATACTAAAATCATTATTAGCAGATAAAAACACAGCTAATTTTACAAAATTTCTGCTAAATCCCTAATATAAAAGCTTAACCTGTATGGAGTTAATAATAAATCTCTATCTATCTATATAATATATATATATATATATATATATATATATATATATATATATATATATATATATATATATATATTTTTTTTTTTTTTTTTTTACATTTTGTGAAAGACCCCCCCAAACCATATATTTTCTAAAAGTACATGGCCAGTAGAATAAAAAGAAGGTGCTACTGATTTTTAAGGCAGCGCAATATTTGCCCAAATGTTTATCAAATCAATATTTTCGCTAAAAATACACGAAAATCATTAATAGTGTATATAAAAACACAACATAACAAAATTCCTGCTAAATTGCTACTAAAGCATTGTTCACATGTGGCATACTAAAGCGTATGCCCATGGGGGCCATGTTTACCCGCACAGAGATGCAAAGGTGTTCCATGCATCCCTGTACAGGCAGTCCCCTCTATGTCAATTGGGACAAGCATAACTGCTGTTCCCACTCTGACATTCGTGGGTACATGACCCCGAACAGACAGTGTGAGCTCAGGGACATGCATGCGGACCTACATGGATGTAAAATTGGGAGCAATGGCTCTGTTTATGCAGGTGCTACATCCCAAAGACATCAATGGGACAGCCTGCACAGAGATGCACAGAACACCTGTGCATCCCTGTAAAAGTACGCTGTGTATGCCCTGTGTGAACAAGGACTTAGGCCCCTTTCACACAAGCAGAATGATCGGGTCTGCCTGTCCATTTTCAGGCGGGCCCAATCGGGCCACTCATTGTTCTCTATGTAGAGGCTGATGTTAATGGACATTTGTCCGTTTACACCCACCTGCATCAGATCCAGTCCAGTCCGCTAAAAAACAGACGGATGGGGATGTCTGTGCTGCATTAGCAGAGTGGACATGGACCTGTCATCCACCTGCTCAGTGGGGATCAGCAGGCAGATCCCCCTCTGAGCAGGTGGATCTACTTGACAGAGTCCACTCCATGTGAAAGGGGTCTTATCAGGAGCGGTTGGTCCATTAGGGGCGCAGGGGCGTTTGTATGATTTTTTTTTTGATTAGCCGGAGACTCTAATTGGCTTGAAAAAGGTTGGGTTCAGGGCGCAGAGCATTGCACTCCGAACCCACCCACTTGTGACAATAGCGAATGACTATTGTCTTCCGGCTTCTCCTCCTTGCCAATCAGGGCGGATGAGGTTGGCCAGGAGGAGAAGCCGAGGAAGTCATGGAGGGGTGGGACCATCACTGTGGAGGGGTGAGTGTGGGGGGGCGACAACTGTCACCGTGGAGGAGTGAGTGCGGCCAGACCTGGGGAGTCTACATTTACTTTTTACATTTTTTACAGTTTTTTTTTCTTTTATTGAGGAGTATTTGGTGAGATATCAGAGGTCTAAACAGACCCCCCATATCTCTTTTTTGAGACAGAGAAAGGGACTGAAGATAGTCCCTTTCTCTGTAGCACTTTACATGAATGGATGGAATCTGTATAGAGATTCCATTCATTCATAAAATTACAGTCTGATAACATTGTAACACTCGCAGTTACAATGATCAGCTATCAGTGGATAATCACAGCAATCGCTGCCTATATCCATTGTACAGGGGGAGGGGGGGTTTGGTATACACATGTATAACAAGCAACCCCAAGCCACAACTTCACCCCCACAACGATCTCCAGCCTGACAGATCATAGGAGATCTGTGCAGGGAGAAGCTGCAGGCTGCAGGAATGGAAGGAGAGATGCCCCTCGGAGCGGCCATGGATCAGGGATGCGGGGGCAGTATGGGGGGTGATCAGAGGTATTGGGGGGGGGACACATTTGGACCCCCCAAGCCGCATGCAGCACCTGAAGCTGGTGGGAGCGGCAGAAGAGGGATGCTGATTAATGATGGTGGCTGCGGGGAGCGAGTTTGCTGGGGGGGGGGGGGGGGAGATAAGAGGAGAGAGTGGGGGAGTGATTCTAAGTGAAAGTTAGCAGCGGCAGGTGGCGTGGCAGGGGACAAGGAGGTGGCAGCATGAGTGGAGAGGGGGGGGGGGGGGACGGTCACATTAGGGGTTAATAACTCTTATCAGCCGGTTATAGAATTGTTCAGCAAAGTCTGCTGAACAATTCTGGTACAAGCTTATGGTCATTGAAGTGACCATAAGCTTATAGGAGAGGGAGAAAGGAGGTTCCTTTGGCGTATGGACTTGGCCACCTGCGGGCACTTTTTAGGTCCGTACGGCGTACGGACCTGGCAGTGAAAGGTTAATGCACCCTGCCTATCCAGCAGGACATCCTGACTTTTCTTGCCCTGTTCTATTCAGCGCTAGGAGCAAAAGAAAAAAAAAAATACCAGGCACTTCTAACTATGGAAGATTATGTGACTGCCTTTCCTAGTCAGAGTTTATACAATGCTAAGGAGTAATGTGATCACACTGGACCTGTCATCAAGCAGCACCACAAGAGGGTAGAAAGAGTTTTCAGCCATGTGTAAGCTTTGATTACAATGACTCAAAGCTTACACAGGGCCACAGGGCTTCCTTTCCTCCCACCATGCAGCTGAACAGAGTGACTAGGAAAGGAAAAAAAAAAAAAAAAAAAAAAAAAAGACTCTGCCTCTAGGAAGGAGGAAATATAGCAACTATTTTAATGAATTGGGCAAACCACATATCTGCAGAGAGTTTCAATATACAAAATTATAATTAGGTTTAGTGATTATAGCATTCGTTTATCATTGTTTTGTTTTAACATGAAAACATGGATATTAGAATCGTTATGGCCACAGGAAGACTCAAACTTACTACACACATTTTTAAAGTTATAAGTGCAAGCGATCTTTTAGACTACATATATAGTGCCTTGAAATAGTATTCATATCCCTTGAAATTTACCACATTTTGTCACATTACAACCAAAAACGTAAATGTATTTTATTGGGATTTTATGTGATAGACCAACACAAAGTGGCACATAATTGTGAAGTGGAAGAAAAATGATAAATGGTTTTCAAAATGTTTTACAAACCAATATCTGAAGTGTGGCGTGCATTTGTAGAACCACCTTTCGCTGCAATTAAGGCTGCAAGTCTTTTCGGGGATGTCTCTACCAGCTTTGCACATTTAGAGAGTGAATTTTTTGCACATACTTTTTTGCAAAATAACTCAAGCTCTGTCAGATTGGATGGAGAGCATCTGAACAGCAATTTTCAAGTCTTGCCACAGATTCTCAATTGAATTTAGGTCTTTGAGTGGGCCATTTTTACACATGAATATGCTTTGATCTAAACCATTCCATTTTAGCTCTGGTTGTATGTTTAGGGTCGTTGTCCTGCTGGAAGGTGAACCTCCACCCCAGTCTCAGGTCTTTTGCAGACTCAACAGGTTTTCTTCGAAAATTGCCCTGTATTTGGCTCCATCCAACTTTCCATCAACTCTGACCAGCTTCCCTGCCCCTGCTGAAGAAAAGCATCCCCACAACATGATGCTGCCACCACCATGTTTCGCAGTGGGGATAGTGTGTTTAGGGTGATGTGCAGTGTTAGTTTTCCACCACAAAGTTCAATGTTAGCCTCATTTGACCAGAGCACCTTCTTCTACGTTTGCTTGGTCCCCCACATAGCTTCTCGTAAACTGGAATTGGGACTTCTTATGGCTTTCTTTCAACAATGGCTTTCTTCTTTCCACTCTTCCATAATGGCCAGATTTGTTGAGTGCACGACTAATAGTAGTCCTGTGGACATATTCTCCCACCTGAGCTGTGGACCACTGATGGATTGAACAGTGCTCCGTGAGATGTTCAAAACTTGGCATGTTTTTTATAATCTAAACCTGCTTTAAATTTCTCCACAACTTCATCCCTGACCTATCTGGTTTGTTCCTTGGCAACAAGGGGAAAAAATAGGAGGGACCTATAAAGTAGTCCAAAGGGTGTGAAGAGAGAATAGGGCAGGCAGCAGTTTCTCCTTGAAAAAAACTTCATTGATCAGTATATAGAAAAAAATAGACAAAATTGTAATCACAGTTATTAGGCAATAGACAATAATTAAAAGTCGACAACGCTGTCATACATAAAAGACATGCCCGGGTATACAGCCACATCCAAAGTCAAGCACACTGGAATACCACATAAATCTAGGATACTGACTATACCAGCTCAAGAATGAAAAGCAGGGTGTGTGGGGTCTGAAGGAGTCCAAGGTAACTGCTGTGGTGCTAGCCCTTATATGGCCGTACAACTCACAGTGGACATCTGGGCTCCTTAATTCCTGAAATGGACTGGATCCGCTGGGAAAGGAACTGTATGTGACAGCATACACTGACGTTCCTTCAATTGTAGGATATAATGAATGGAAAGCATGGATAGCAGCTAAGATGAACCAGGTCTAACGGGCTATAAACCAATAATGCAAGTCACCAGTGTAGGTGACAGTTTAGAAGTCTGGCTTATGGAAGACTATATTTGTGCATGTAGATGAATGCAAATCCTAGTGGATTGAGGCTAAACTCCTGCATTGCCGTTAATGGAGGGACACTGCCTCCAGGTGCGGCAGATGTCCTGATCGGGTTCACACTGGCAGTGTTTATAACCATTGAATCATTGGTGTGTACCTCATGATGCTGTTTGTTCACCCAGGTTCTCTACCAAACCTCTGAGGGCTTCACAGAACAGCTGTATTTATACTGAGATTAAATTACACACAGGTGGACTATTTACAAATTAGGTGACTTCTGAAGGCAATTGGTTCCACTAGATTTTAGTTAGGGGTATCAGAGTAAAAACCATTTAATCATTTTCCTTCCACGTCACAAGTCTATGCCACTTTGTGTTGGGCTATCACATAAAATCCCAATAAAACACACTTACGTTTTTGGTTGTAACATGTCAAAATGTGAAAAATTTCAAGGGATATAAAACACTTTAAGGCACTGTAACATTTAGAATGGTCCCAAAACAGTTACACAAAATAATAGATGAATAAAGCACCTGGACTGAACTCATCTGAATCCTTCTGCCATTGACTCCAGCTGCAGGCCAGATATACTGTATAATCTCATAGGGCTGTAGTTTGGAGACCCCTGTTCTAAGTAATAGACAGCATGGATTCATAAAAGAATAACGTTGTCAAATAAATCAGATTTCTTTTTACGAGGAAGTAAACAACAACTTAGACAAAAGAGTGGCTGTGGATATAGCATACTTGTATGTTACAAAAGCATTTGATATAGTTTGCCACACATGGCTAATGGTGATTGGACACTGGCAACCAATAGTAAGACGGTTCCTCCCATATAACCCCTCCTATACAGGAAATACCTCCGTTTTGTAGCAAGCAATGACGATCCCAGAAAAGAGGGGAGGGACCTCTGTGTCCCGTGATGTACTTCAAGAAAAGGATTTTACAGGTAAGCTGTATTAAAAATCCATTTTTCTTTATCGTACATCATGGGACACAGAGCACCATAATAATGACTAATTGGGATGTCCTAAAGCAATGCACCTGAGGGGGGGGGGGGGGGAACACAATATCCCTAAGCCCAAACAGGCCAGAGACTATAAAGCTGCCTGCAACACGCTGTGGCCAAAAACAGTCTCTTTTTGAGATCTAACATCCACCTGGTAAAACCTGGTGAACGTATGAACTGAAGACAAAGCGGCCGCTTTGCAAACCTGAGCCATAGACACCTGTTGGTGTACTGCCCATGATGCACTAACCCCTCTAGTGGAGTGTGCTTTTAAATCCCAAGGTGGAACCTTGCACCTTAATCCATACGCCTGGATAATAGTCTGGCGAATCCACCTAGATATAGCTGAACTTGTTGCCGGCTGTCCTTTTCTAGGACCTTCCGGCAGGACAAAAAGGTAGTCAGTCAGTCTTCCGAAAAGAAGCTGACATCTTTAAGTAAACTTTGATCGCCCTCACCACATCAAGCGAGTGAAGTGACCTTTCCTCCCTTGTTTTAGGGTTTGGAAAAAAGGAAGGTAGAATGATATCCTGATTCAAATGAAATTTGCAAACTACCTTTGGTAAAAAACCCGGACAAGGGCACATGACCCTCTGTCCTAATGAAGAATCAAAAAAGGTTCTTTGCAAGAAAGGACGGCCAATTCTGACACCCTTCTAGCCAATGTTACAGCCACCAAAAAAAACAATTTCCTGGCTAATAGGACAAACGGAATATGTCTAATAGGTTCAAACGGTTGACTCTGGCTGACAGCACCAAATTTAGGTCCCAGGGACATAAAGGCGGTTTAACCAGTGGCCTCAGGTGCGTTACTCCCTTGACAAAGTATGTACCAAAGAATGGGATGCAATTGGTCTTTGGAAAAATACCGATAAGGCCGAAATCTGTCCTTTAATTGTCCCTAAAGCCAGCTTTAAGTCTACTCCTGCTTGAAGAAAGGTAAGAACTCTTCCAATTGTATATCTACGAGGGTTCCACTTTCTTTCCTCACACCAAGAAATGTATGACTTCCAGACTCTATAATAGATAGCTCTAGAAACTGACTTTCTAGCGTTTATCAGAGTAGAAAATACTGAACCTACAATACCACGGTCTTTCAATACTCTGGTCTCAATAGCCATGCCATCAAATTCAGCCACCATAAAGAAGGATGGAATATGGGTCCTTGAGACAACAGGTCTGGACGGCACAGAAGGACCAATGGGTCCCCCACTGCCAACTTCACAATCTCCAAGTACCAGGATCTCCGGGGCCACGCTGGGGCCACTAGGATCACTGGCTTTCGTTCCTCCTGTATTCTGCATAGTAAGTGCGGCAGAATTTGGATCGGAGGGAAGGCATATATCAGAGAATACTGATCCCAAGGAACTACTAATGCGTCTATCCCGACAGCAAGCGGATCCTTGGTCCTGGATACAAACCTGTCCAGCTTGGCATTGAATCTGGATGCCAGCAGATCCACATCTGGGGTCCCCCAGTGTTGGCAGATCTGTAGAAAAACCTCAGGATGCAGGGACCATTCCCTGGCAACAATTTCTGGCGACTTAGGAAGTCTGCCTGCCAATTGTCCACCCCCAGTATAAACACTGCCGAAAGAAATGGCACATGTTTTCTGCCCAAGTCAATATGTAATTTACTTCTCTTTGGGCTGCCCGACTCCTAGTACCTCCCTCGTGGTTGATATATGCCACTACCGTGGAGTTGTCGGACTGGACTCGGACAGGGAGACCCTGTAACCTGGATGTCCAGAAGCGCAGAGCCAGACAAGCTGCCCAAATCTCCAATAGATTGATGGGCAAGGACCTATCTGCCTGGGACCATATTCCCTGGGCAGACGCCTCCTCCAGGACTGCTCCCCAGCCGAGACGACTGGCGTCTGTAGTTACCACTCTCCAAGCTGCTGGTGAAAAAGATTTTCCTTTTCTCAAATTGCTGGTTTTTAACCACCAAGAGAGGTTCCATTGTACCTGTGGGGACAGAACCATAGGATGATCTAAGGTTCGAGCAGACCTGTCCCAGGCTTCCAGAATACTGTTCTGGAACACCCTGGAGTGGAACTGTGCATACGGAATTGCGTTTAAGGATGACACCATTTTGCCCAGCAACCTCATGCACAGCTGAATAGAAGGTCTTGGTTCTTTTTTCACCCTCTAAACGAGTTCCACTATGGAAGTGACCTTTAAGGGGGTAAAAACACCCTTTCTTGGGCGGTGTTCAAGACCAGACCCAGATATACCAAGGCCTGAGTCGGACAAAGGGCTGACTTGTCCACATTTAGAATCCAACCTAGGCGTTGTAAAACTCGCACTGTTCTTGACATGTTTTGGATCAGGATGGGGCAAGAGCAATCCATCAGGAGAAGATCGTCCAGATATCCTACCACGGAGATCTTCTGGGATCTTAGGGATGCCAACACCAGGGCCAGAACCTTTGTGAAAACCCTGGGGGGTGTGGCTAGACCGAATGGCAGTGCCACGAATTGAAAATGACGGCCCTCTACTGCGAAACGCAGAACCCTTTGATGTGGTCCGAAGATCGGTACATGGTATGCGTCCTTGATATCTATGGACACTAAATAATCTCCTTTTCTCAGAGATTTTATTATTGAACGAACTGACTCCATACGGAAGGACCGGATGTTTACAAAGAGGTTGAGAGCCTTGAGGTCCAAAATGGGACTTACTTCCCCATTTGGTTTCGGCACGGTAAAAAGGTTTGAGTAAAACCCCTTGAATTTTTCTTTGTGCGGAACCTTGACAATTACCCCTGCTTCAGCAGATGCTGCAAAGCTAGGAATAGGAATTTCTTTTTCTCTGGATCCGACGGGACCCTTGAGTACAGAAAACGGTTTGGAGGAATTGCCCGGAACTCTATTCTGTAACCCTGTGTTATAGTGGAAATGACCCAGCTGTCTTGGACCAGATCTTCCCATGCATTCAAAAACAGCCGAAGCCTGCCCCCCACCCGCGAGAGCGGGGGCGTCCCTTTAAAAGGTTGACCTGGAGTTGGACTTGGCTGGCTTTTGATTCCAGGGCTTCCTCTGACTCTGAGGCTTTTTAAACCCAGACGGCTGAGGCTGTCGATAGCGCTTGGGAGAAAAAGCACTAGGTCCCGGACCATTGGGAATTTTATAAGAGGGTTGCTTACCTCTCTTTTTAGTAGGGAGAAGGGCACTCTTCCCTCCAGAGATCTTTTGGATATATTTATCCAGGTCCTCGCCAAACAAGCGTTCACCATGGAATGGGAAAGCTGCAAGTAGCCTCTTGCATGGCGTCTCAGCAGACCAGTTCTTTAGCCACAAAACCCTGCGCATATGTATGGACAGTAACACAAAACGAGACATCTGCTGGATTGAGTCTTTCAATGCGTCCACCGCAAAACAAAGCATGAGGAAGCTCCGACAATTCCTCGGTAGGTTCCTCCTGACAAGGCAGGTTTTTTATTAACCTTTTATAACGGTCTTTTAGGGATTGGCAAATCCCAATAGCTGCAACTGCTGGCTGAACTGCTGCACCAGCCACCGCAAGAGAGGCTTTTAATAAGGACTCTAGCTTTTTATTGGCCGGATCCTTAAATATCTGGGCATTATCCACTGGGCAGGTTAAATTCTTATTCACTGAAGAAATGGCGGCGTCCACCAAAGGTGTACCTCATCTCTTCCTGAACTTTTCCTCCATAGGATATAAGATAGAAAACCTTTTTATAGGCAAGTATATCCTGTCAGGATGATCCCAGTCTGCGTAAACCACCTGCTCCAATAATGGATGCAAAGGGAATGCTTGGGAACCTTGCTGAGGTCGCAAGGATCCCAAAGTAGAACAGGACAGTCCAGACTCCTGAACCGGGGGTAACTTAAACCCAACTCGTACCATCTCCGTCAGAGATCGGATAAACAATTTTTAGAAGACATTGCTTACATACGAGGAAAAAAGTACTCCCCACAAGCTGTAACCAGCGTTTAACCTGTCGCAACTGTGTCCAAAAACTTCCAGACTCACGTGCCCAAGTATCGCTCTGTGCTGTTTTATATCTTATAAAGCCTAACCTGGCAGTGGACTGAGCTCATGCGCGCGCCCACGCGACCAGCGGCATGCACGGCGCATCTGCTCTATGTTTTATAGAGTTTTTTTGCCTTCCTCTGAATATAGGGCTCAGTATATGGACGTTTTCTATTTTTTTTTTTCAATGGTTGAACTTTTTCTAACCTGACAAACTATGTAACCGTATAACGTAATATATTATGTAACCGTATAACGTAATATATTATAGGAAGAAGAAGTTAATAAACATCTTAGAGCCACAATTTCAAATACTGATGCACCTCGACTGCCAGGATGAAAGCCGTTCCAGGTAACTACAGCACAGTACATAATTAAAGCTATTGAAGCAGACTTTGAACACATCCTCCTTAAAGTGGTTGTAAACCCACATGGAAAAAAAAAGACCTGCAAGACAAAGGCATAATGAGCTAGTATGCACAGCATACTAGCCCATTATGTAATACTCACCTAAGATTGAAGCCCCCGGTATCATGGCTCCGGCGCAATGACGTCACTCCCGCGTCTGTGCGCGGGAGCCGCCGGTAACGACACACTCGCGTAAGTGCCATTGCTTCAATGTGCATGTGCTGACGACGTCGGCACATGCAGATACAGGGGATATCTCCTAAACCGTGCAGGTTTAGGAGATATCCATGGTAGCTACAGGTAAGCCTTAGTATAGGCTTACCTGTAGTCAAAAGTGGTCTGTAAGGGTTTACAACCACTTTAAGCAAGTTTCCGTCAACATGATAGTGGGGTACCAGAATAAGATTACAGCTCTGCTGTTAACATTTTTAACTTAACCACTTCAGCCCCGGAAGGTTTTACCCCCTTCCTGACCAGAGCACTTTTTACAATTCGGCACTGCGTCGCTTTAACTGCTAATTGCGCGGTCATGCAATGCTGTACCCAAACGAAATTTGTGTCCTTTTCTTCCCACAAATAGAGCTTTCTTTTGATAGTATTTGATCACCTCTGCCGTTTTTATTTTTTGCGCTATACACGGAAAAAGACCGAAAATTTTGAAAAAAAATGATATTTTCTACTTTTTGTTCTAAAAAAAATCCAATAAACTCAATTTTAGTCATACATTTAGGCCAAAATGTATTCGGCCACATGTCTTTGGTAAAAAAAATGTCAATAAGTGTATATTTATTGGTTTGCGCAAAAGTTATAGCGTCTACAAACTAGGGTACATTTTCTGGAATTTACACAGCCTTTAAATTATGACTGCCTATGTCGTTTCTTGAGGTGCTAAAATGGCAGGGCAGTACAAAACCCCCACAAATGACCCCATTTTGGAAAGTAGACACCCCAAGGAATTTGCTGAGAGGCATGTTGAGCCCATTGAATATTCATTTTTTTTGTCCCAAGTGATTGAACAATGACAAAAAAAAAAAAAAAAATTACAAAAAGTTGTCACTAAATGATATATTGCTCACACAGGCCATGGGCATATGTGGAATTGCACCCCAAAATACATTTAGCTGCTTCTCCTGAGTACGGGGATACCACATGTGTGAGACTTTTTGGGAGCCTAGCCGCGTACGGGGCCCCGAAAACCAATCACTGCCTTCAGGATTTCTAAGGGCGTACATTTTGATTTTACTCCTCACTACCTATCACAGTTTTGAAGGCCATAAAATGCCCAGATGACATAAAACCCCCCCAAATGACCCCATTTTGGAAAGTAGACACCCCAAGCTATTTGCTTTGAGGCATGTTGAGTCCATGGAATGTTTTATATTTTGACACAAGTTGCGGGAAAGTGACAAATTTTTTTTTTTTTTTTTTTTTTTTTGCACAAAGTTGTCACTAAATGATATATTGCTCACACAGGCCATGGGCATATGTGGAATTGCACCCCAAAATACATTTAGCTGCTTCTCCTGAGTATGGGGATACCACATGTGTGGGACTTTTTGGGAGCCTAGCCGCGTACGGGACCCCGAAAACCAATCACTGCCTTCAGGATTTCTAAGGGCGTACATTTTTGATTTTACTCCTCACTGCCTATCACAGTTTCGGAGGCCATGGAATGCCCAGGTGGCACAAACCCCCCCCAAATGACCCCATTTTGGAAAGTAGACACCCCAAGCTATTTGCTGAGAGGCATGGTGAGTATTTTGCAGCTCTCATTTGTTTTTGAAAATAAAGAAAGACGAGAAAAAATTTTTTTTTTTTTCTTTTTTCAATTTTCAAAACTTTGTGACAAAAAGTGAGGTCTGCAAAATACTCACTATACCTCTCATCAAATAGCTTGGGGTGTCTACTTTCCAAAATGGGGTCATTTGGGGGTTTTTTTTGCCACCTGGGCATTCCATGGCCTCCGAAACTGTGATAGGCAGTGAAGAGTGAAATCAAAAATTTACGGCCTTAGAAAGCCTGAAGGCGGTGCTTGGTTTTCGGGGTCCCGTACACGGCTAGGCTCCCAAAAAGTCCCACACATGTGGTATCCCCGTACTCAGGAGAAGCAGCAGAATGTATTTTGGGGTGTAATTTCACATATTCCCATGGCATGTTTGAGCAATATATCATTTAGTGACAACTTTGCGCAAAAAAAAATAAAAAAAATAAAAAATTGTCTCTTTCCCGCAACTTGTGTCACAATATAAATTATTCCATGGACTCAACATGACTCTCAGCAAATAGCTTGGGGTGTCTACTTTCCAAAATGGGGTCATTTGGGGGGGTTTTGAACTGTCCTGGCATTTTATGCACAACATCTAGAAGCTTATGTCACACATCACCCACACTTCTAACCACTTGAAGACAAAGCCCTTTCTGACACTTATTGTTTACATAAAAAAATAATTTTTTTTTGCAAGAAAATTACTTTGAACCCCCAAACATTATATATTTTTTTTAAAGCAAATGCCCTACAGATTAAAATGGTGGGTGTTTCATTTTTTTTTTTCACACAGTATTTGCGCAGCGATTTTTCAAACGCATTTTTTGGGGAAAAAACACACTTTTTTACATTTTAATGCACTAAAACACACTATATTGCCCAAATGTTTGATGAAATAAAAAAGATGATCTTAGGCCGAGTACATGGATACCAAACATGACATGCTTTAAAATTGCGCACAAACGTGCAGTGGCGACAAACTAAATACATTTTTAAAAGCCTTTAAAAGCCTTTACAGGTTACCACTTTAGATTTACAGAGGAGGTCTACTGCTAAACTTACTGCCCTCGATCTGACCTTCGCGGCGATACCTCACATGCATGGTGCAATTGCTGTTTACATTTGACGCCAGACCGACGCTTGCGTTCGCCTTAGCGCGAGAGCAGGGGGGACAGGGGTGCTTTTTTTTTTTTTTTTTTTTTTTCTTTATTATTATTATTTTTTTATCTTATTTTTAAACTGTTCCTTTCATTTTTTTTTTTTTTTAATCATTTTTATTGTTATCTCAGGGAATGTAAATATCCCCTATCATAGCAATAGGTAGTGACAGGTACTCTTTTTTGCAAAAATTGGGGTCTATTAGACCCTAGATTTCTCCTCTGCCCTCAAAGCATCTGACCACACCAAGATCGGTGTGATAAAATGCTTTCCCAATTTCCCAATGGCGCTGTTTACATCCGGCGAAATCTAAGTCATAAAATGCTCGTAGCTTCCGGTTTCTTAGGCCATAGAGATGTTTGGAGCCACTCTGGTCTCTGATCAGCTCTATGGTCAGCTGGCTGAATCACCGGCTGCATTTTCAGGTTCCCTGTTGAGACAGGAGAGCCAGAGAAAAACACGGAAGACGTTGGGGGGGGAGGGGCATTCCCTCCCACTGCTTGTAAAAGCAGTCTAGAGGCTAATTAGCCGCTAGGATTGCTTTTACATGAAAGCCGACCGCTGGCTGAAAAGAATGATACCAAGATGATACCTAAACCTGCAGGCATCATTCTGGTATAACCACTCAAAGTCGTGAATGGCGTACCTGAAGACAAAAAAATGGTTAACAATAAAGCACAGTAAACGGTAAGGTATAAAAAATTGCATACCTGAAAAGCAAACATGATAAAACATAATAACAATAAAACATTGCAGAATAGAATACAGTAAAAAAGAACAGAACAATAGAGAGAGAGAATAGAGAGAGAAAGAACAATAAAACGACAACTATTTTTTTTTTATTTTATATTTTTGTATGTGTTTTTTTTTTTTTTACACTTTTTTTTGTAACTAACTTTTATAACTGTAACCGGTTCCAGGTTCGGGTCTCTCAAAATGCGATGGCATCTTGGGAGACCCTGTGAAAGTGTGCCTAGTCTGTGCAATGCTGTACCCTACGCTAATACTCAACTAGTGCATGATAGCGTTCAAAATATTCACCAATGCAAAGACCAGGATTTTCAGGACAGGAGGGACAATAATAGCGGGTGTCACGTCTATATCCGCGCTTGCTGCAGACACGACATCTTTTTTGGGGGGGTTCGTTGGGTAGGGGTACTCGGGAGGACATAAAGAAAATGCCTCTCATGCAGCCGACTGCATTTGATTGGGGATGTGAATGGGGGAAGTACGGGCGCTGCAGAAGCGGTGGGTTCCCAATTAGGATTGGCGAATGCAGCAGGAAGGGCACTATGGGCACGACGGGCCTGTGTTCGTCTTCTTGGTGGCAGCGGGACACTACTTGTGCTTGCCACCTCACCAGCTTGAACTGCACTTATGGGACTCGCCACGTCACCAAGTGTTACTGCAGTGCTGGTTTGACTACGACCGGGGTGTACTAGGCCGCTGGTGCTTGCCAGTTCACCAAAACGCTACCAAAAAAACTGTTAGCGATCGCAAGGATCAGGCCTGACTCTGCGAACGCTGCAGTTATGTGTTTAGTGTTTTGTAAGTGACAGTGATCGATCGATACTGCACTTGGGTGGGCTGGGCTGGGCCGGGCGGAGGGGCAAAACGCAGGTGCTAGCAGGTATCTGGGCTGATCCCGCTAACACTGCGTTTGTGGGAACCCTAAACTGCTGGGGACGCTAGTATAGATCTGATCGGATCAGATATTGATCCGATCAGATACTATACCACTAAGGGAGGTGTATGCTGCGTGCGTGGGTGTTAGCGGTACTGGCGCTAACCTGACGCTGCCTGGGGCTGGTGCTTGCCAGTTCACCAAAACGCTACCAGAAAAACTGTTAGCGATCGCAGGAATCAGGCCTGACTCTGCGAACGCTGCAGTTATGCGTTTAGTGTTTTGTAAGTGACAGTGATCGATCGATACTGCACTTGGGTGGGCCGGGCAGAGGGGCAAAACGCAGGTGCTAGCGGGTATCTGGGCTGATCCCGCTAACACTGCGTTTTCGGGAACCCTAAACTGCTGGGGACGCTAGTATAGATCTGATTGGATCAGATATTGATCCGTACAGATACTATACCACTAAGGGAGGCGTATGCTGCGTGCGTGGGTGTTAGCGGTACTGGCGCTAATCTGACGCTGCCTGGGGCGACGCATATCACCGCCGGGCGATCAGGGGGCTAAACCTTTATTCGGTAATTAACGGCGGGTGCCCTGACACTATAAAAAATAAATGAACTAACCAGCGTCACTCGTAACAGTTATACGGTGATCAATGGTGAAAGGGTTAACTAGGGGGCAATCAAGGGGTTAAAACCTTTATTAGATAGTATATGGGGGTCCCTGTCGCTATAAAACGCTGACGGCGAACCTAAATATTTACGTCTCTAACTAGCGTCACCAGCGACACGAATACAGCGATCAGAAAAATGATCGCTTAGTGACACTGGTGACAGGGGGTGATCAAGGGGTTAAAACTTTATTAGGGGGGGTTAGGGGGGTATCCTAGACCTAAAGGGGGGTAATACTCACTGCCCTAACACTGTAACTGTCACAAACTGACACTATGCAGTAATCAGAAAAAAAAAAAAAAAAAAATACTGCTAATGTCAGTTTGTGACAGGGGGGGGGGTGATTGGGGGGGATGGGGGGGCGATCGGGGGGGGATCGGGGGTGTAAAGTATGCCTGGCATGTTCTACTGTGTGTGTTTGTGTTGTGTGGACTTACATGTCTTCTCTCCTCGGCGCTGGACGGAAACTGCCAGACCGAGGAGAGATGACATCACATCCTCTGCCTGTGTGAAACTACACACAGGCAGAGGAGGATTCCCATTGGCTGGGAGCGATCGCGAGGGGGGGGCCACGATCGGATGGTCTCCCCCTCGCCTCCCGACGCTCCCAGTCAGATGCCGACCGCCGATGGCACCGGGGGGGGGTCCGATCGGACCCCCCGCCCGCGGGAGGCAGATCACGTACAGGTACGTGATTCTGCCTGCCCGTGCCATTCTGCCGACGTATATATACGTTAGGCGGTCGGCAAGTGGTTAAGTGTGCCCTCCCTGCTCTCTGGGGATCCTATAAGAAACCAGTCATGAAAAAAAAACATGGAAGCTGATTTTACTGGTCTCTCCTTCTTGAACACCAATTACTATGCTGTCACTGAACAAGAATGCAGACAAGGACTTATGACTTTCCTGATCTTCATGCTTGTTCATGCTCAGTGATTCGGATAGCTCTGAAGTCACAGGGTCACTACAAAACAACTAGGAAACCATAATTTCCCAGAAGAGGTAGACAATGGTAATCCCTGCATTTCTCTCAAGAAAAGGTTATATTATTGGTGAGCATTTTGGCTTTCAGCATGCAACTTTCTTCTTTTTTTAAGCTTTTTTCTTTATCATCACTATCATCAATGGAAAACATCAAAACCACCCCAAAAAAAAAAAAACACAACTTGGAAAAGTAGACACCCTTGTGCATTGAGGTAGAGTATTAGAAACCTCTTTCTTCTCTGCTTTTTCACATTTTCAATTTTTTTAAATTAACAAATTACAATATTTATATGCACAGTATGGGGGGGGGGGGGACATACTTCCAAGTTACAGTAAAATTATGCTTTTTATGAGTACAATGTCACATCAGCCAAGTATGCAAACATTTCAGGGTCACATGGGGTCCCTTCCTTTCTTTAAGGCGACACAGTGACCATCACAGTCACCAGCAAAGTGACCACCGTGCTGGTGACAATTGTTTTACTATAACATAGAAGTATGTAATTTTTTTTTTCCTATGGTGGTTTGTGGTTTACACAGCGCCATCTGCTACCATCACTATGAGCACCCATCTGTTACCAAGGTTAAACGCTGTAAGGAGTGGAGTCCTCATCCTCTGATTTATACAAGTCATTCGTTTCTAGAGCATGTATCTGTCAGTGAATAATAATAAAATAAGAACACTAAAAAACACAGCTCAGTCTAATAAATGTTTTGTTGTTGTTCAGTCGTTTAGTCGTGTCCAACTCTTCGTGACCTCATGGACCATAGCATGCCAGGCTTTTCTGTCCTCCATTGCCTCCCGGAGCTTGCTTACCTTCATGTTCATTGTTTCGATGATGCTATCTATCCATCTTGTTTTCTGTTGTCCTCTTCTCCTTTTTCCTTCCCTGTTTCTCAGGATCAGGGTTTTTTCAAGGAGTCCTCTCTTCGCATTAGATGGCCTAAGTATTTGAGTTTCAGCTTCAGGATCTGAAGCTTAGCTTGTAAAATTTTTAGCATAACCTTGCTAGTGTGTGAGATGAGTGTGATCGTACAGTACTTTGAACACTCTTTGGTGCTGCCCTTCCTTGGTTATCAGAATGTAAAACGGACCTCTTCCAGCCCTGTGACCATTGTTGAGTTTTCCAAATTCGTTGGCATATGGAGTGCAGCACTTTAACAGCATCATCTTTTAGGACTCAGCTGGGATACCTTGCTTCAGCTAGCTTTGTTATTAGCAATGCTTTCTAAGGCTCACTTGACTTCACTTTCCAGGATATCCGGTTCAAGGTCAGTGACTGCAACATTGTGGTTATATGGGACATTCAGATCTTTCTTGTATAGTTCTTAAATGTTGTAGCTATCTAGAAAACACAGCTGTACTCTTAACGAAAGTAATGGTCCCTTTGGTTAAAGCATATTTTAGGGGATATGAGGAAGCTATACAATGAACCCAGCCTATAATTCTAAAGTTTATGGGGCGTCAACACAAAAAACTAGGATACGCTCAACCATATACTGGTACACAAGTGTCTAAACCAACACCTCATGTAGAAATGATGTATACAAGGCCAGTTTTTGTACAAGGTGTACTATTCTCTCATGACCCGGTATGGTTGCAAAGTCGACACATCCCTTTTTTTTAATCTTGCATTTTGGTCTCCATGTGAGTTGTTCAGGATACAAACATTTTTGTCTGTGTACTAAAATGCCAACAGCTTGCAGCTTTGAAGACTATCTGGTCCCTCTTTTAAAAGTCCTGATGTAAAATCAATTGTAGAAATGCGCCATTTCTTTGCATACCCTTACAACTTCTTTTTAAAAGCTTTCAAGCATGTACAGTAAGAAGTATACAGATATCAAATTTGTCAACATAAAGAATATACCCCCTTTGCAACTAATTAGCCAATTAGTCACCACTTAATATTGCTACTGGTCCCTGGATACAATTGGCATCCTGGCGGATTCCCCTGACAATTTAATCCGAGATAGTTATGGAAAGCTGTGGAACATCTGGATGGACTTTCACTAGTGCAGTGCTATCACTAGGAATTGGAAACAAGATTGAGACTTATTGTCCAATATACAGCTTGCCAGAATGCTGATGGCAGAGAATTATTGTAAAAGGTAAGGCACAAAGGTTAGCGACGAGGATTGCAACAGATGAACAAAAATGCCTTCGCTATAAATTTTACTGTGGTAAAAACTGAAAGGCATTCACCATTTGACAGTATATGTCTGTTTTATTGTTTACGAATAATATAAAATATTGACTTCCCAAGCAGGATTGTTTTCTCGATTGTATTCTACTAGGCAGATGCTGTACTGATCAGTATTTTGTCTAAAAGCCACCAAGTAAGAGGCACAACATTCTTTATGCTTACTCACACTCTTTGTTGCCAAAGTTTGTCTGTATAAGTCTAGTACGTGCCAGGCAATGACAAAAAAAGCACAATCTGGAACGGCTTACTTGCTGCATTGTCCAACAGCCAATTTGGCCTGCAGAATGCTGAACGGCAGCATTTCTTGTACGATAGTCAAGTTAGGATTTGGGAATTAAAAACAATGTGTGTTTTAGGATTTTGGCTTTTGCTAAGCTTCAGAAAATTTAAACTGTCAAAATGATCCTCTAGGACCATCCTGTAAAACAAGAAAAGAGAAAAATTAACCTCTCTGCCATATCATCAGCCAAAGAAAACGTTCACGCTAGTTTCCTCTGGAGCCAAGATATTTTTTTGGTCTTCCTTCTTCATTATTATCTTAACTGTATTTCTTCTCTTCCTTCACCTTTGTCTTTCTGTAAATAATCTTAGTGAGGTCAGCAGAAAAACCCCAGATGACCGTAAACCACAATGCATGGTTCCCAACTATATTTGTTTGGCAATATTCCCAGAAACACTATCCATGAGTTTAAGGTTTAAATTTCATTCAGTTTAATATATATTTTATTATATTATTATACAGTAGATTTTATGTGAAAACCATGTTCAGGAATACACAGAAGAAACATAGGTAGAACTTGCAATTGATTTACATTTACATTGCGGAAAATGCAAAAACGGACTCTGATTGCCATGAGACCTAAATGAAGGCTTAAATACACATAAAAAAATTACAGTACTGCAGTTACACTCTATGCAGAATGCCTGGCAAGAAAAAAACACATAATTGTAAAAAAAAAAAAAAAAAAGTACGACATGATCCAATTAAAGAAAAAATTTGGTTAGTTTCACCAGGAGCAAATACCGTATTTAGCAGCGTATAACACGCACCTCGATTTTAAGAGGGAAGTTTCAGGAAAATATAAAAGGAAAACAAATCAGCGCAAATAAGTAAACGAAATAACAAATAGCAGCTGGACACCAGGGTCAATATTCACAAATCCCTAAAAACAATATAAAGCAGATGGTGCAGCGCTAAATTATAAAAATAAAGTCCATAAGCACTAAATCCAAACGATCATCAGCGATGTGACATCATGCTGAAATCTCAGTGGGTATATGTGATCCCTCCACCAATGTAAAAGATGGCCTCTCACCTCAGCGCAGGGACTCTTTAGTTACAGAGGGTCAAATGCACCTTCCCATACGGGTCAATAGAGATGGTTAACAGCAGATCCGGATCAATCAGGTATCGGCAAAGGATGAGATTTGGAAGGTCCCTGGAGGCTTATCACTCAGAGATATCCTGTTCACCTTCTATCTGCCGGTGTTCTGTTCATAATTTCCCACCCACACAGCTCCTTCACAGCTGTGAAGGAGAGAGAGTTTGTCTGATCCTAGTGATTAGGAACACTGATCTCTCTCCTCCTACAGTCAGCCCAGCCCCCATACAGTTAGCAACACCTCCCAGGGAACACACTTAACACCTTGATCGCCCCCCAGTGTTAACCCCTTCCCTGCCAGTGACATTTATACAGTAATCAGTGGCTATTTTTAGCTCTGATCGCTGCATAAATGTCAATGGTCTCAAAAGTGTTCGATCCGTGCGCTGCAATGTAGTAGTCCCGCTAAAAATCGCAGATCGCCGCCATTACTAGTAAAAAATAAATAATAAAAATGCCATAAATATATCCCCTATTTTGTAGAAGAAGAAGAATGCATATTGGCCTAAACTGATGAAGAATTTTATTTTTGGGGGGGGGGGGTTGGGGATATTTACTATAGCAAAAAAAAAATTTTTTTTTTTCAAAATTATCACTATTTTGTTTATAGTGCAGAAAAAAAAAAAACCCGCAGGGGTGATCAAATACCACCAAAAGAAAGCTCTATTTGTGGGAAAAAAAAGAGGACATCAATTTTATTTGGGTACAGCGTCACAGTGCCGTATCGCAAAAAATGACCTGGCCATTAAGGGGCAAATATTCCGGTGGTTACCGTATTTATCGGCGTATAACACGCACCCCAAGTTTAGGAGGGAATTTTAAGGAAAAAAAACTTACATTTAAATGCCCATCAATGCAGCCTTGTCAGTGTCCATCTGTAGCCTTGTCAGTGTCCATCTGTAGCCTTGTCCCTGTGTCATTTGCAAACTTGTAGGTACACTGCCGTTTAAAAATGGCACCGGACGCACTCAGCGGCTTTCGGACGCAGTGGGACTGCGAGAGCCGCCGAAAGCCGCCGAGAACATTGAAAGCCGACGAGAACGGCCAAAAGGCTCACAATCGGCGGGGGATCGGCGTATAACATGCACCCATGATTTTCCCCTGATTTTAAGGGGAAAAAAGTGTGTGTTATACGCCGATAAATACCGTAATTTGCAGTGCTGTAATTGTCTGTAAAAATTCATTGCAAAATGGCAAATTGGAGGCCTTTTGTACACAGTTGGTGCACAAAACTTCCCAAGAAAGGTAATTTTTTGTTTGTGTGATGGTCTCACGGATTTTCCCAGAAGTCTGCACTAAGATACAAGTCAGATTTTAGGTATCCTCTGCAATAAAAGAGTAGTTTGGTCGAGATACCCCCAACGGGTTAATTACAGATTAAGGAATACAGACCCTGCAACTTTCCTCAAAAGAACAATAAGTGCATCAGCAGATTAAATAATGAAAAAGTCACTCCAATTCGGACTCACTCTGCACACAACAAACAGCTATTTCTTCAGACCAGAAAAAGGTAGAGTAGGAATCTGCAATTTACTGTTTACTAAAATCCTTGCAATCTATATTGATCACCCAGAGGAGATTGTTTTTTCTCTCAACAAAAGGTTTAGCTACGCTTAAAGCGGTAGTAAACCACTGAAAAAAAAAAAAAAAAAAAAACAACCTGCAAGACAATAGAATGTGCTAGTATGCATCGCATACTAGCACATTATGAAATACTTACCTTAGAACGAAGCCCCCGCAGTGGCGCTCGATCACCGCTGAGGGGGCCAACATGTTCCCCTGGCGTTTCTTCCAGGTTCATGGGCTGCGCCACTGTGAGTGTACGGAGCCGCGATGACGTCACTTCCATGCATGCAGGGAGAATATCTCCTAAATAGTGAAGGTTTAGGAGATATTCATTTTACCTACAGGTGAGCCTTTTTAACCACTTCAGCCCCAGAAGGTTTTACACCCTTAATGGCCATTTTTTGCAATACGGAACTGCAAAAAATCAAGTTTCTTTATCAATTTAGGCCAATTTGTATTCGTCTACATGTCTTGGTTTGCACAAAAGTTGTAGTGTCTACAAAATATAGGACAGATTTATGGACTTTTAATTTTCTTTTTAATTACTGGTATTGGCAGCGATCTGCAATTTTTAGCGGGACTGCGGCGGACAAATCTGACTCCAAAAGTGTTTGGGGACCCAAAGTCGTTTGTAAGTCGGATGTTTGAAAGTAAGGGACCGCCTGTATATACTATACGGCCTGCCCTATATACTCTGCAGAAAATTGGGCCTTAGGTGTTGCTGGTGCCAGAACACTGTAAGCCCTCACAGTTACTCTTGGTGGGCGCTGGAACGGGCCCTGCTGTGAAATATTATATCAAGAATTGTACTTAATTGACCCTGCCACAGGGGACATGTAGCAATGCAAAAAAAAAGTTTTAAAATGGTCTTTTTTTGGGCGCAGTGATTTTAATAATGCTTAAAGTGAAAAAATACAAGTGAAATGTTCCTTTAAATATCGTACCTAGGGGGTGACTATAGGATGCCTGTAAAGTGGCACATGTTTCCCATGTTTAGAACAGTCCCTGCACAAAATGACATTTCTAAAGGAATAAAAGTCATTTAAAACTGCATTTAATGTAATGTCGGGTCCCGGCAATATGGATGAAAATTATTGAGAAAAACAGCATAGGTAACCCCCCCCCCCCCCACAGCCCATTACCAGGCCCTTTGGGGCTTATATGGATATTAAGGGGAACCCCGCACCTAAATTAAAAAAGAAAAGGCCAGGCCCTATATACTCTGAACAGCAGTATACAGGCGGTCCAAACAAGACAGGGACTGTAGGTTTGTTCTTAATTTGAATATGTTTGTAATTTGGAACAGGTACATTTTGTAAGTGTAGCTCCAGCCAAAAAAATCAATTTTTAAGCTTTTTGGATAACATAGGGAAGGGTTATCACCCCTGTAACGTTTGTTTTGCTGTCTGTGCCCCTGTTCAGAAGAATTCACCTCACTTTCTGTCCCAATGACAATTGGATTTTGAAAATTTGGGGATTAGGGAAACAAGGATTGGTGATAAAGCATCAGTGGAGACGCCTTTTTCCCATATTAACTCTTATGCCCCGTACACACGGTCGGACATTGATCGGACATTCCGACTACAAAATACTAGGATTTTTTCCGATGGATGTTGGCTCAAACTTGTCTTGCACACACACGGTCACACAAAGTTGTCGGAAAATCTGATCATTCTGAACGCAGTGGCGTAAAACACATACGTCGGGACTATAAACGGGGCAGTAGCCAATAGCTTTCATCTCTTTATTTATTCTGAGCATGCGTGGCACTTTGTGCGTCGGATTTGTGTACACACGATCGGAAATTCCGACAACGGATTTTGTTGCCTGCTCTCAAACTTTGTGTGTCGGAAAATCCGAAGGAAAATGTGTGATGGAGCCTACACACGGTCAGAATTTCCGACAACAAGGTCCTATCACACATTTTCCGTTTTTCCGTCGGAAAATCCGACTGTGTGTACGGGGCATTACAATAGAGAATTTCCCTTCCTAGGGGTAGATTTCCTCTCACTTCCTGTTGTCTCCCTCAGTTTGTAAGTAGGAGTCAAATGACAGTGGTAGAACATCCAAAAAAGGATTCTAGTGCATCTATCTATACCAAGAAAAAATGATGAATAAATTTAAATCAAATAAAACTGCATGTGGTAATCTATATGAAACACTATTCAGTGTACAATAAACCAGTGACGGTACTGAAAACTCTAATAGTGTGTGTGGAAATGTATCATACACACAACGATAACAATTGCAAATGAATCAGAAGGTGAGATCAGGTAGTATAGTCCATAAAAAGTCCATAGACAGGCCACCGTGCAAGAAAGGTGATGTATCTGGAAAACGTCCACCAATTCACTTAGTGTCAGTGCCTCCACTCCCCTTGAATTCAACACTCTATACATTGAGGTGACACTGGGACTATAAGGAGTTCGGAAGTTCACACCCTCAGCTGACCTGCTATATATCCATGCCTTTTTGCCAAAACACGAGAGTGTGAGGCATTTTGAGTCGGTGAGTGTTGAATTCACTCTATGGACTTTTTATGGACTATACTACCTGATCTCACCTTCTGATTCATTTGCAATTGTTATCGTTGTGTGTATGATACATTTCCACACACACTATTAGAGTTTTCAGTACCGTCACTGGTTTATTGTACACTGAATAGTGTTTCATATAGATTACCACATGCAGTTTTATTTGATTTAAATTTATTCATCATTTTTTCTTGGTATAGATAGATGCACTAGAATCCTTTTTTGGATGTTCTACCACTGTCATTTAGCGCCGCTTATATTGATTCACGGGGGTCGCCTTTGGGCTCTTGGATTCAATAGGAAGTTTTTTGTACTGATCATTTAATAAGTGGCAGCTTTTGATTCACTCTATCAGTTTGTTTTACACAGGTGTTTCACACACAGTATAATCTCACACCCTTCACAGGGGGTCACACCCCTCTATCTGGCATCAAGCGCAGTGGTGAGAACTCTAGAAGGGCGCGCTGGTTTGAGTTTTCAATTCTGACATTATGTAAGTAGGAGTCGTTTGTAAGTCGGATGTTTGTAAGTAAGGGACCGTCTGTATATACTATACGGCCTGCCCTATATACTCAGCAGAAAATTGGGCCTTAGGTGTTGGTGGTACCAGAACACTGTAAGCCCTCACAGTTACTCTTGGTGGGCGCAGGAAAGGGCCCTGCTGTGAAAAATTAGATCAAAAATTGTAATTACACGCCCCTGTTAAAAAGGGGCAGAAAAATTGGGCCTTAGGTGGTGGTGGTACAACACTGTAAAGCCTCACAGATACTCTTGTTGAGCGCAGGAACGGCCCTGCTGTGAAATATTAAAGCAAATATTGTAATTACATGCCCCTGTTAAAAAGGGGCAGAAAAATTGGGCCTTAGGCACTGGTGGTGGTGCCTTGAAACAAAAATGTTCTTAGAAGCTATCAACATGAACATTGAGGAGGAATAGGATAGTCACTCGGCATAACAGGATAGTCACTCAGCATAGGCAGTCTTTAAGGGATCTCACATTCATAGAAAAATGAATCGGTTACATCAGCATCAGGTGCTTGGCAGCTGGTGATCCAAGACTAATTCATTTTTATGGAGGGGAGCTGATCAACTGAGTCTGTGGAAAGGCGCACTCTGTGATCGGTTACAAAGCCTCCAGCAGCATTGAATGTGCGTTCAGATAGAATGCTGGATGCAGGACAGGCCAGTAGCTCAATTGCATATTGTGCAAGCCCTGGCCAGTAATTTATCCTCAAGACCCAGCAACCCAGTGGATTTTCGGTTGGAAAGGTCTCCAAGTCTGATCTTGCCCCTAGGTATTCCTGCACCAGGTAAATCAGACGCTGGCGATGGTTGCTGGAACTGATCAGACCTTGGGGCTGCGGACTAAAGAATTGTCTGAACGCATCGGTCAGACGGCCACCTTCTTTACCGCTCCTTCTGTGACTGACCAAAGCCTCAGTCCAGGAGGACCAGGAAATTGTAACCTCCCAGGCTCTGGAAACACATTGCACAAACCTTTCTGCAAGGCCTCCCGAAGAGGTTTCATCCTCAGCTCCCTCTGCAAAGGCTGGATAAATTCCGCAACCTTACCCTTGTAACGTGGATCAAGAAGAGTTGCCAGCCAGTAATGATCCCTCTCCTTGAAACAATAAATCCGATCCTTTTGCAGGCTTTGCAGGATCAGGGAGGCCACGCAGCGAAGGTTTGCTGAGGCATTCGATCCGGAGTCCTCTGGGTCACTAAGGATGACATGATCCACAGCCACCTCCTCCCAGCCACGTACAAAACCATGGGTTTCTGGGGACTGAAAAAGATCCCTTGAAGACTGCTGCTGATGCTGAGTGCCAGGCTCCACCTCCATGCTGACACAATCCTCATCCTCCTCCTCTTCCTGTGATCGGCGGGCCCGCAGGAATACTGTCTGGATAAAGGGGGCCTTAAGAGGTAAGGAAGTCCTCCCCTTCCTCCCTCTATTCTGCCTAAAGTGCCCTGTCCATTATTCCACGAAGCGTGTGCTCCAACAGGAAGACAAGAGGAACAGTATCACCGATGCATGCACTGTCACTGCTCACCATCCTCGTGGCCTCCTCAAATGGTGACAGGACAGTGCATGCATCCTTGATCAGTAGCCACTGGCGTGGCAAAAAAAAAAGCCAAGCTTCCCTGACCCTGTCCTGGTGCCATACTCACACAGGTACTCATTGATGGCCTTCTGCTGCGTGTGTGCAGCCGCTGCAGCATTGCCAACGTTGTCACAAATGAAGCGGTTCTTGGGCAGGTTGCATTCCTTTTGAAGGTCGAGAGTCGAGCACTGGCATTATATGACCGGCAGAAATGCCCAAAGACTTTCCTAGCCTGGCTCAGGAGATCCTGTAAGCCCTGGTACCTGCACAAGAACCGTTGTACCACCAAATTAAGGATGTGAGCCAAACAGGGAACATGGGTCAAGTGTCCCTGTCGGAGGGCGGAGAGGAGGTTGGTGCCATTGTCGCAAACCACCATCCCTGGCTGAAGCTGGCGCGGTGTCAACCATCTCTGAGTCTGCCCCTGCAGAGCTGACAGAAAATCTGCCCCAGTGTGGCTCCTGTCCCCTAAACAGACCAACTCAAGCACCGCATGGCATCTTTTTGCCTGAGTGCTTGCGTAGCCCCTTGAACACCTACGGAGCACCACTGGTTCCGAGGAGGAATCTGCAGAGGAAGAGGCCATAGAGGAAGAAGAAGAGGAGGGGATGGAGGAGAGAGGTGTGGCAGAATCACCACTACTAGCATTTTGGAGGCGTGGTGGCGGAACAAGCTCCAACAATACTGCACCCTGTCCTGCACCCTTCCCAGCTGCCAGCAGAGTTACCCAGTGCGCCGTGAAAGAAAGGCAACGTCCCTGTCCATGCCTGCTGGACCATGAATCAGCGGTAATATGCACCTTACCGCTGACCGCCCTGTCCAACGAGGCCAAGACATTGCCTTCCACATGCCGGTGGAGAGCCAGAATGGCCTTCCGTGAAAAGAAATGGCGTTTGGGAACCTGCCACTGAGGTACCGCACATTCCACAAATTCACGAAAGGGGGCAAAGTCTACCAGCTGAAAAGACAGCAGTTGGAGTGCTAGCAATTTAGCCAAGCTAGCATTCAGCCGCTGAGCATGTGGATGGCTGGGACCGAATTTCTTTCAACAGCTTAGCAACTGGGAAATTTGCCTGCTACAATCAGATGCTGGTGTAGCGATAGCAGATTGCCCACAAGAACTTGGCACACCTAATTCTACACCTTCATTCCTCTCAGTGCAGGTATCTGAGAGAACTGAAGGTATAGTGGGGTTGGAGATCCCAGCTGATGAGGAGCAAGGAGAGGTCCACCTTGTTCTATGGTGTGGGTCTTTTAGGTATTGTTGCCAACGGACTGCATGGGAGGTCAACATATGTCTGGTCAAGCATGTGGTGCCCAAGCGGCTGCTGTTTTGGCCACGCTTGATACGCTTCATGCATATGTTGCAAACAGCAATGGTGCTATCTGCTGCACACGTATCAAAAAAGGCCCACACCAAAGAACTTTTCAAAATATGTGGGGTGTCAGCAGCGCCCTGCACATGCGGAGCTGTGCGGTGTGATATAGTCGGGTGGCTGCCCTTAAGCTGGCCCCTGGAGGGATCCTGCCTCTTTGGAGATGTGCCTCCTCCTCCCCTCTTCTATCAGGCACCCACGTAGAGTCAGTGACCTCATCATCCCCTCCCTTCTCATCACTGGAGCAAACCTAGCAGTATGCTGCAGCTGGGGGAACATGACTGCCAGTTTCTTGTCCTTCTTGGGTACCCCCTCTCTCTGGGCTCATGTTACTGCCTTCCTCAACCTGGGTACCATCATCGGAGTCTTCAAAACGCTGCGCATCCTCCTGCAGCATGTACCTGACACTGTGGTTGAACAGTTCGGGGGACTCCTTCGTGCATGATGGTGGGGCTAGGGAAGGATTGACTGATGACATTGAGCCGATGGAATAGGCCGCTTTGGCAGCTGCATTGGCAGACAAACTACTCTGAGCCTGGGTGACAGAGGATGAGGAGGATGAGGACGGCTTAGTTACCCACTCTACCAACTCTTCTGCATGTTGTGGATCAACATGTCCAGCTGCCGAAAAAAAAAGTTCAAGCGTGCCCCCCACGGCCACGTGTTGAGGATGCACCATGTCCACGACCAGCACTGTTGGCTGTAGACACAGAGCCTGCTTGCCCTCTTTTAGTGGCCTGTGAGCGTCTGCCTCTCCTTGGTGGCCTTCCAGACATGCTGTAAAATTTTATTAGCAAAACACCGCCTGAAGTTTACTAGAAAAAGTACACCGGGAATGGCCTGCAGTCAGATATAGGCTTGGCTAGACTAGAATGCAGTGGATATATATATATGTAGGAGACTGTATATATATATTTAATGCACTGCAGATCACTGAATCACCTGCCTGTCTGACTGCCTGCAAGTGTATTTGAAAACGTACACCAGGAATGGCCTGCAGTCAGATATAGGCTTGGCTAGACTAGAATGCAGTGGATACATATGTAGGAGACCGTATATATATATTTTATGCACTGCAGGTCGCTGAATCACCTGCCTGCCTGAAAGTATATTTGGAAACGTACACCAGGAATGGCCTGCAGTCACATATAGGCTTGGCTAGACTGGAATGCAGTGGATATATATGTGTAGAAGACTGTATATATATATTTTATGCACTGCAGCTCACTGAATCACCTGCCGGCCTGACAGTATTTTAGAAAAAGTACACCAGGAACAGCCAGCAGTCAGATCTAGCTACAGTGGATATTATATTATATATATATATATATATATATATATATATATATACATACATACATACACACGAGACTGACTGTATATATATATATTAAATGCACTGCAGCTAGCTGAATCACCTGCCTGCCTGAAGTACACCAGGAACGGACTGCAGATCTAACTGCATACAGTGATTTTATATATATATATATATATATATATATATATATATATATATATATATATATATATATATATATATATATATATATACACACACATACACACACACACACACACAGTAAGTATTCAGACCCCCTTAAATTTTTCACTCTTTGTTATATTGCAGCCATTTGCTAAAATCATTTAAGTTCATTTTTTCCTCAATCTACACACAGCACCCCATATTTACAGAAAAACACAGAATTGTTAACATTTTTGCAGATTTATTAACCACTTCCCGACCGCCGCACGACTATGTACGTCCTAAGTTTGAACGGGGATATCGTTGTTATGGCAGCAGCTAGCTGCCATAACCCCGGTATCCCCGTTTTCGTGCGGCGGCCGGCTTTCAGATAAAAGTGGTCCCTGCGGCGGATTCGCCGCGAGATCACTTTTATCGGTGGCGGGAGAGGGCCCCCCCCTCCCGTCGCGATCCGGTGCCCTCCGCCGCTTACCGGAGCCGTCGGTAGCGGCGGAGGCGATCGCGTCCTGTGCCGTGGTGTGTCTGGAGACGAGTGAGGCCAAGATGGCGCTCACTCGTTTCCATGACACTGCTGGGCGGAAGCGACGTCAAAACGCCACTTCCGTCCACGCCTCTTAAAGGCATATTTTTTCAAATGTCATTTTTCTAAATGACTTTTTTTTTTTTTTTTTTTTATTGCATTTTAGTGTAAATATGAGATCTGAGGTCTTTTTGACCCCAGATCTCATATTTAAGAGGTCCTGCCATGCTTTTTTCTATTACAAGGGATGTTTACATTCCTTGTAATAGGAATAAAAGTGACACCATTTTTTTTAAAACAGTGTAAAAATAAAATATTGTAAAATAAATAATAAAAATAAAAAAAAAAAAAATTTTAAAACCCCCCTGTCCCGACGAGCTCGCGCGCAGAAGCGAACGCATACGCGAGTAGCGCCCGCATATGAAAACGGTGGTCAAACCACACATGTGAGGTATTGCCGCGACCGGTAGAGCGAGATCAATAATTCTAGCCCTAGATCTCCTCTGTAGCGCAAAATATGCAACCTGTAGAATTTTTTAAACATCGCCTATGGAGATTTTTGAGGGTAAAAGTTTGACGCCATTCCACGAGCGGGCGCAATTTTCAAGCATGACATGTTGGGTATCAATTTACTTGGCATAACATTATATTTCACAATATAAAAAAAAATTGGGATAACTTTACTGTTGTTTTATTTTTTTATTCAAAAAAGTGACTTTTTTCCAAAAAAAGTGCGCTTATAAGACCGCTGCGCAAATACGGTGCAAAAAAAAAGTATTGCAATGACCGCCATTGTATTCTCTAGGGTGTTAGAAGAAAAACCATATATAATGTTTGGGGGTTCTAAGTAATTTTCTAGCAGAAAAACCTGTTTTAAACATGTAAACACCTAAAATCCAAAACGAGGCTGGTCTTTAAGTGGTTAAAAAAGAAAAACTGAAATATCACATGGTCCTAAGTATTCAGACCCTTTGCTGTGACACTTATATATTTAACTCAGGTGCTGTCCATTTCTTCTGATCATCCTTGAGATGGTTCTACACCTTCATTTGAGTCCAGCTGTGTTTGATTATACCGATTGGACTTGATTAGCAAACCGGTCTATATAAGACCTTACAGCTCACGGTGCATGTCAGAGCAAATGAGACTCATGAGGTCAAAGGAACTGCCTGAAGAGCTCAGAGACAGAATTGTGGCAAGGCACAGATCTGGCCAAAGTTACAAAAAAATTTCTGCTGCACTTGATCAGATCTAAATCTCATGTCTGTGCTAAGCACCCAGAAAGGTACATATTGCGAAAAGAAAACAAACAGTCAGGCTTAAAGCTGAGCTTCAAATACTGTAGTTGCTAACTTTTAATATTAGGACACTTATATGTCCAGGGATCTCACAATGTCAGCACCCCAACTGATTTTTCAATCGGCTCCCGGGCACAGCCGTCGCCATTTCACGGCACAGTCACCATGAAATGTGAATGAGTACCTGGCAAAAACAGGTCACCGTTCCCCCATCCCCCCAAAAAGATGCTAAATGTGGCAGCGGAGGGGGGAGGCTGCAAACAAGAAGAGCTTCCCCTTTTGGGTGGAGCGTCACTTTAAGATACATTGACAAAAATCATATTTGCTAAAATGCAGTGGTGCTTAAACTCCCAATAAAATAGTCCAAGCTAATAGCAAAGCAGAGTGTCATAAACCTCCATTATCCAGGGACACCTAATGCCCTGTGGTAAGTAGTTGTAAACAGCAGAGTTAGATAGACATCGATCATTCTGGGTTAGTAACCCATAGTGAAATAGAAATGAAATACAAAATGAACTTATTAGGGGCTAGATCAAGGGGAATAGCCATAGGGTTCGACAGGAATACACCATCTGTATTGAAAGCAAGAGAGTCAGACCCAGGTGGTCTATACTTACCGTATTTATCAGCATATAACACACTTTTTTTCCCTGAAAATCGGGTGCAAATAGCGTGTGCGTGTTATATGCCAATACTTGCATTTGGGCTACCTCAGAAGGAAACTTCCTTCTTAAAATAAAGTGCGTGTTATACGCCAATAAATACGGTATTTATTAAAGGGGTTGTAAAGATAAAAATTTTTTCACCTTAATGCATTCTATGCATTAAGGTGAAAAAACTTTTGACAGTACCGCCGCCCCCAGCCCCCCCGTTTTACTTACCTGACGCCTCGAATCTTCGCTGCTCGTCCTCATTGCAGCTCAGCCTGGTCGCTGATTGGCTGCAGTGGATGGATTGAAAGCAGCGCAGCCATTGGCTCGCGCTGCTGTCAATCACATCCGATGACGCGGCGCGCCGGGGGGCGGGGCCGAGTGATACAGCGAGCTCGCATTAAGGTGGTAAATGCTTGCGGGGAGGAGCTGAAACAGCCGCCGAGGGAACCCAGAAGACCAGGTTCGGGGCCACTCTGTGCAGAACGAGCTGCACAGTGAAGGTAAGTATGATATGTTTGTTATTTTAAAAAAAAAAAAAAAATTACCTTTACAACCCCTTTAAAGGATCCTTTTTAATACTGACTGCACACTTGTAAATGTATACTGTCCTAATAGACGACCTTCCCTTTTCTTGAAAAGGGTTCTTAAAGAGGAACTGCAGTTGCTCACATAATTTGTAATAAAAACATCTTTGCCTTTCTGAAGCTTCCCTCCAACCACTTTGCATATTTTATATATACTGTGACTCTGTACTTGCCAAATATGCTGCAGAAATCTACCTCCACTAAGTCTGGCTGAAAGAGCTGTGCATGAAAACATAAGCCTAGGCTAATGACCATACAAGAAACAGGAAGTGGGCTGTATAAGGTATTTACCGAGCAGAAAAAAAATGTTTTACTATCCAAAGTTAAAACAAGGACAGAAGATTTAATAGATGGGAAGATGAAAAAATGACTCAAGGTCTGTTTTAATAAACTAGAGGGCTTTAGAGAAGGGATATTAACATTGGCAGGAGACTTTGATTTTGTCTTTGATGCAACCTTGGATACTCAACATTTATCTTTACGATTGGAGGAAGAACAATTTAGGGCAATTAAACAGAAGCTACATCAGCAACAGTTAATAGATGCATGGAGAATCTTATACCCCAAAAGGAAAATACTTTAGATATTATTCACAAGTAAAATCTTCATAATCAAGAATAGATTACATTCTTTTAGACCATCAGTTTTTAGAGGGGCTGTTAAAAGTATAAATAAAATAACTCTCTCAGACTGGTAGTCCTTGACTTGAAGGACATCCCGGCCAGGCAGAGGACTAGGTTGTTAGACGAGTTCCTTGACCTACATCAGTGATGGCAAACCTTGGCATCCCAGATGTTTTGGAAGTACATTTTCCATGATGCTCATGCACTCTGTAGTGTAGTTGAGCATCATGGGACAAAACATCTGGAATGCCAAGGTTCACCATCACTGACCTACATGATCCTAGAATAGCTGGAGATTTAGAGACTGAGCTGAATCTATTTTTTAAGGAGAAGAATATAGAAAACATATCCCCAGTTGTGCTTTGGGAGACCCACAAGGCATAAATGAGGAGGTTAATAGCAGAAAGGGTAAAGAGGAAAAAAATATGGCGAGCTCAGATACAACTCAACCTACAGAAAATCCCGTACGCGGCTAGGCTCCCAAAAAGTCTCACACATGTGGTATCCCCGTACTCAGGAGAAGCAACAGAATGTATTTTGGGGTGTAATTTCACATATTCCCATGGCATGTTTGAGCAATATATCATTTAGTGACAACTTTGTGCAAAAAAAAAAAAAAAAAAAAAAAGAAAAAGAAAAAAGTGTCTCTTTCCCGCAACTTGTGTCACAATATAAAATATTCCATGGACTCGACATGCCTCTCAGCAAATAGCTTGGGGTGTCTACTTTCCAAAATGGGGTCATTTGGGGGGGGGGTTTGAACTGTCCTGGCATTTTATGCACAACATTTAGAAGCTTATGTCACACATCACCCACTCTTCTAACCACTTGAAGACAAAGCCCTTTCTGACACTTTTTGTTTACATGAAAAAATTATTTTTTTTTTGCAAGAAAATTACTTTGAACCCCCAAACATTATATATTTTTTTAAAGCAAATGCCCTACAGATTAAAATGGTGGGTGTTTCATTTTTTTTTTCACACAGTATTTGCGCAGCGATTTTTCAAACGCATTTTTTGGGGAAAAAACACACTTTTTAAAATTTTAATGCACTAAAACACACTATATTGCCCAAATGTTTGATGAAATAAAAAAGATGATCTTAGGCCGAGTACATGGATACCAAACATGACATGCTTTAAAATTGCACACAAACGTGCAGTGGCAACAAAATAAATACATTTTTAAAAGCCTTTAAAAGCCTTTACAGGTTACCACTTTAGATTTACAGAGGAGGTCTACTGCTAAAATTACTGCCCTCGATCTGACCTTCGCGGTGATACCTCACATGCATGGTGCAATTGCTGTTTACATTTGACGCCAAACCAACACTTGCGTTCGCCTTAGCGCGAGAGCAGGGGGGGACAGGGGTGTTTTTTTTTTTTGTTTTTTTTTTATTATTTTTTTGCTATTTTATCTTATTTTTAAACTGTTCCTTTCTTTTTTTTTTTTTTTTTAATCATTTTTATTGTTATCTCAGGGAATGTAAATATCCCCTATGATAGCAATAGGTAGTGACATTTTTTTGAAAAAATTGGGGTCTATTAGACCTTAGATCTCTCCTCTGCCCTCAAAGCATCTGACCACACCAAGATCGGTGTGATAAAATGCTTTCCCAATTTCCCAATGGCGCTGTTTACATCCGGCGAAATCTAAGTCATGAAATGCTTGTAGCTTCCGGTTTCTTAGGCCATAGAGATGTTTGGAGCCACTCTGGTCTCTGATCAGCTCTAAGGTCAGCTGGCTGAATCACCGGCTGCATTCTCAGGTTCCCTGTTGAGACAGGAGAGCCAGAGAAAAACACGGAAGACGGTTGGGGGGGGGGCATTCCCTCCCACTGCTTGTAAAAGCAGTCTAGAGGCTAATTAGCCACTAGGATTGCTTTTACATGAAAGCCGACCGCTGGCTGAAAAGAATGATAACAAGATGATACCTAAACCTGCAGGCATCATTCTGGTATAACCACTTAAAGTCGTGAATGGTGTACCTGAAGACAAAAAAATGGTTAACAATAAAACACAGTAAACGGTAAAGTATAAAAAATTGCATACCTGAAAAGCAAACATGATAAAACATAATAACAATAAAACATTGCAGAATAGAATACAGTAAAAAAGAGCAGAACAATAGAGAGAGAATAGAGAGAGAGAGAGAGAGAACAATAAAACGACAACTATTTTTTTTTTTATTTTATATATTTTTTTTTTAACACTTTTTTTTGTAACTAACTTTTATAACTGTAACCGGTTCCAGGTTTGGGTCTCTCAAAATGCGATGGCATCTTGGGAGACCCTGCGAAAGTGTGTCTAGTCTGTGCAATGCTGTACCCTACGCTAATACTCAACTAGTGCATGGTAGTGCATGGTAGCGCTCAAAACATTCACCAATGCAAAGACCAGGATTGTCAGGACAGGGGGGACGATAATAGCGGGTGTCATGCCTATATCCGCGCTTGCTGCAGACACATCTTTTTTGGGGGGTTCGTTGGGTAGGGGTACTCGGGAGGACATAAAGGAAATGCCTCTCATGCAGCCGACTGCATTTGGTTGGGAATGTGAATGGGGGAAGTACGGGCGCTGCAGAAGTGGTGGGTTCCCAATTATTAGGATTGGCGAATGCAGCAGGAAGGGTATTATAGGCACGAGGGGCCTGTGTTTGTCTTCTTGGTGGCAGCGGGACACTACTTGTGCTTGCCACCTCACCAGCTTGAACTGCACTTATGGGACTCGCCACGTCACCAAGTGTTAATGCAGTGCTGGTTTGACTACGATCGGGGTGTACTAGGCCGCTGGTGCTTACCAGTTCACCAAAACACTACCAAAAAAAACTGTTAGCGATTGCAGGGATCAGGCGTGACTCTGCGAACGCTGCAGTTATGTGTTTAGTAAGTGACAGTGATCGATCGATACTGCACTTGGGTGGGCCGGTGGGGAAAAACGCAGGTGCTAGCAGGTATCTGGGCTGATCCCGCTAACACTGCGTTTTTGGGAACCCTAAACTGCTGGGGACGCTAGTATAGATCTGATCAGATATTGATCCGTTCAGATACTATACCACTAAGGGAGGTGTACGGTGCGTGTGTGGGTGTTAGCGGTACTGGCGCTAACCTGACGCTGCTTGGGGCTGGTGCTTGCCAGTTCACCAAAACGCTAACGAAAAAACTGTTAGCGATCACAGGGATCAGGCCTGACTCTGCGAACGCTTCAGTTATGTGTTTAGTGTTTTGTAAGTGACAGTGATCGATCGATACTGCACTTGGGTGGGCTGGGCGGAGGGGCAAAACGCAGGTGCTAGCAGGTATCTGGGCTGATCCCCCTAACACTGCGTTTTTGGGAACCCTAAACGGCTGGGGACGCTAGTATAGATCTGATCGGATCAGATATTGATCCGTTCAGATACTATACCACTAAGGGAGGCGTATGCAGCGTGCGTGGGTGTTAGCGGTACTGGCACTAACCTGACGCTGCCTGGGGCGACGCATATCACCGCCGGGCGATCAGGGGGCTAAACCTTTATTCGGTAATAAACGGCGGGTGCCCTGACACTATAAAAAAAATAAACAAACTAACCAGCGTCACCCGTAACAGTTATACAGTGATCAGTGGTGAAAGGGTTAAATAGGGGGCAATCAAGGGGTTAAAACCTTTATTAGATAGTATATGGGGGTCCCTGACGGCGAACCTAAATATTTACCTCCCTAACTAGCGTCACCAGTGACACTAATACAGCGATCAGAAAAATGATCGCTTAGCGACACTGGTAACGGGGGGTGATCAAGGGGTTAAAACTTTATTAGGGGGGGTTAGGGAGGTACCCTAGACCTAAAAGGGGGCTAACACTAACTGCCCTACCACACTGTCACAAACTGACACCATGCAGTAATCAGAAAAAAAAAAAACTGCTTAGTGTCAGTGTGACGGGGGGGGGGGGGGAGGGGTGATTGGGGGTGTAATGTGTGCCTGGCATGTTCTACTGTATGTGTTGTGCACTCACATTACAGTCTTCTCTCCTCGGCGCCGGAACGGAAAATGCCGAGCCGAGGAGAGATGACATCATTTCCTCTGCCTCTGTGTACAATACAGAGGCAGGGAAATGACCCCATTGGCTAGGAGCGATCGCGAGGGGGGGGCCACGAATGGATGGCCTCCCCCTCACCTCCGATCACCGGGGAAGATTTGCCGGCTTCCGCAGGCACCGGAGGGGAGGGGGGGGTCCAATCGGACCCCCCTCCCTGCAGGCAGGCAAGGACGTACTTGTAAGTCCTTTTGCCTGCCCGTGCCATTCTGCCGACGTACATCGTCGTGCGGCGGTCGACAACTGGTTAAGATTGCCCATAACAGACGGTAATTATTTTTTTTAAGCAGAAGGTCCATCCTTTTATCTTCAAAAGCTATGTCCGTTGACCTTGATACTTGGGAAAAGGCTGCGTCTAGTCTGGGCACTTTATTCCAGACCGCTGCTGGATTTTCTTCAAAGGGAAAAAACGCCTTATATAAGGTTTGGAAAAAAGGTTTCCTCTCCGGATCCAGCCATTCCTTTTTAATAGAACTGGGAGATAACAGAGTGCACCGGAAAAGTATGCCCTTTAGGCTCACCAAGACCTGCATACATGCGGCCTTAGCGCTTTCCTTTCTGCTCCCAAGCCTAGTGTAGCATAAATTGCCTTCAATAATCGGTCCACTTGATCGAAAGACAATTTGTACTTAGAGGGAGCATTTCTCTAGTCATCTTCCAGGACGGCACACCTGAGAGATGAGAGGCTCCTCCCTACAGGAAACACAATCAATTGACAGCTGTTTTAAGTCCTCACCCTTCCCCTTGATGCTCAGCTTTTGATTGTGTTTCTCCCTACACAGCAAAACCATTTTTTTTTTTTTTTTGTTCCAAATAACCTGAAGCCTGGGGCTGGTAGTCTCCCCCTGGGAGCCGTACCACAAGCTTGGGAAGCCTCTGGGTCCAATAGGATATTCTTGTCCTTCCTGGGGGGTCTGCCTATCTTTTCCTCAGGGAGGGCAGCAATTGAAAGAGCCCCCTGTGAGCTGAAGGACCCTGGGTACAGTGGTGTACCCAGAACTTCAGGGGCCATTATCCTGCCTCCCCCATACCTGTCCGGGCATCCGTTCAGACGGGGTGCTGGCCGTCGGTTTTTTCCAGGGGGAGCGTGTCCCCATGGGCTGCTGGGGAGGGCGCCGGCCAACACACGGCGACAAACACTCGCGTCATTTTTGAACTTCGGGAAAATGGCGGCGGTGTTCTTACCCAGGAGGGAAGGCTGAGAGTCAGCAGGCGCCAACATCCTCCTTTCGCTAGGCGAGGAGGCACCAGTTCACTACGGTGGATGTCTGCCTAAACCACCTCGTATGGGAATGAGGAACGTAAGGCATTTGCCCCCCCCCCCCCATATGTGTATATACTGACTGGTACAGTGCAGGACACAGCCTAACCTTGCAGCTCCCTATGGGGACAGCAGTGGGGGGGAGGCACTTTGGCGGCTATCCTCCTTGCGTGTGGACCATAAGGATGGAAAAGCAAGCCCGTGGCTGTGGGAAATGGGGAAGACGACAACGGTGAGTACTTTCCTTTGCCTTGGGAATTTAGCTGCAAAAGCCCCAATTCCAGCCAGATGGTTTCTGGGCATTTGAGATAATCTCCTCTGGGGTCTGGATTCAAATAGCCCAGAAGCTTCTGCTAAAAATACCAGCCACAGCTCCCTCTTACATCAGAGACACTGTATGGTGGACAAGTGGTGCAGAGGAGCGAGTGTGCCTAAACCACCTCAGATGGGAAAGAGGTAAGGCATTGCCCCCCCCCCCGTGTATATACTGACTGGTGCAGTACAGGACCTGGGGTCTGGATACAAATAGACCAGAAGCTACTGCTAAAACCACCAGCCACAGCTCCCTCTTGCATCAGAGACACTGTGGTTGTCACAACAGTAGGTTGCCAGCCTCGCCCTACATGCCCGGTTGTGGTACATTAGTAGGGTTGAATATAGCGAAGAGGGAGGGACCTGGTAGATACAAAGAGTTCCTTACAGGCCAGGTATACCACTGAACAAGTTATTAATTGTGCAGTGGTTGGAGGATTCAGGAGTAAGCTCCCCTGGTCAGCAGGTGCACTAGGTTATCCGGCCCTATAAGCCCAGCTGCTAGGAATCTGAAGTTGCTCAAAGATAGCCATTTACCTCCAGGCTAAAATGGTGACCACCTCTTCTAGAGGCTGTCTTAATTGGTCTCTAGGGCTGGGCTCATTGAGACTTTAGTTGCTGATCAGCCCCACCTGTGTACGAGCTGGCTAGCGTTTGCTCAGTCTCAGGGAACAGAGGTAAGGTAGGACAACAGCTACTATAGTAAGGTGTCCAATCATTTTAGGATTTGTTCCTTCACTGGTGGTGAAGGGTTAGTATCTACAGCCCAGGCTATGCCTATGGAATAATTTGCCCCTGTTGGTTATTTTATAAAGGGATACACCATGACTCCTTCTTGGCTGCACACCAGCATACCTCAGTAGTGAAGGTTTGTGGCTCAGCAGAAATACACATTGAGATTTGTGACATCTCTGCTCAAAAGGGGTATATTTCTGTACATCAGAAATGCACTGCAATGAAGCTTGTTTGGTGTCCTTTATATCCTAAAGGCAGGGCTCAAAATTTAGAGTCCTGAGCTACTCGCCAGGCCTCAAGAGTTACTCGCCACCAGTTGCCCAACTCCACCCATACCCTGCCCCGCTCCTAAACACGCCCTAATAAATTATCTCATGAAAAGACACTTAAAGGTTTTATGCAGAATTAAGTTTTAAAAACAAACAACTTTATCCATGCCCACCAGTGCAGCCTGCCCGTGCCCACCAGTGCAGCCTGCCTGTGCCCACCAGTGCAGCCTACCTGTGTCCATCATGCAGGCGAACAGAGGAAGAGGATTACTGGCTGGATGATGAGAGCGCCCAGGAACATCACAGCTTTCATTTCAATTGCCGTGTGATCCAGCCACCCAGGACCAGAGGGCGGGGCAGTGTGTGACAGCAAGTGCGGGAACACACTGCTATTGAAATGAAAGCTGCTAGTGATGTTCCCCGCTCTCTGATCATCCGGCCGCCTGCTCTCCTCTCTTCACCCTCTGCGAGCGCTGGAAGAAGGACTCCCATACATCCCTCCTGCCGGTGGTGCTCGCCCCTCCCGCTCCCAGGCAGCCATATCTCGCCAACCCTCAAAATCCACTTGCAAAATGCTCACAACACTACAACAGTGAAGGTGGTCTGTACTTTCTGGTTTTGCGCCGCACGGCAGAAACACACATCATTGAGTCTGGTGACCTCTCTGCTCATAATTGTTATATTGCTGCACATCAGGCAGACATACACAAGATTGAGGTCTGTCTGTGGGGTTTTGTGTCCTGTATTACTGCCTTATTGGTTGCTTATCAGAAATGCAGCAGTGAAGATTGATGGTCCTGATTTGTTGGGCTACATACAAATAGAACCTGGGCTAGGAGTAGTACATATACTGCCTTTGGTGATCAGTGCAGCACCGCAAAGTGACACTGTGCTATTAACGGCAATGGCTTATGATTTTAGGCATGCGATTTTACATGTCAAGTCGTATGCCAAATCACTTCAATATGGATGTGCTATCTCTATTCAGAATTGTTATATTGTTGCACATCAGACATATACAAGATTGAAGGTTGTCTGTCCTTTATGTCTTACATATACTGCCTTATTGGCTGCATATCAGAAAGGACACAGCAGTGAAGGTTGCTTGTACTTTTCCCGATTGGTTTTTGCTGCTCAGCAGGGATACACATTGAGGATGGTGGCATCTCTGCTCATTATTTGTATATTGCTACACATCAGACATACACAGATTGAAGATTGTTTGTGTCCTGTATGTCCTATATTTACTGCCTTTATCGGCTTTATATCAGAAAGGCACAGCAGTGAGCAGTGTTTCTCATTGTTCTACCTTGCTGCTTCTTAGGGATACACAGTAGGGGGTTGTTGGCTGCACTCCTCCAGGGAGTCACAGCATTGGGGACCCCTCGCTTGTTCGACCTGAAAATTGCAATTTTTCCTGCGACCTGTGTAATCTTAAGGTCTGTGGATCCAGAAAGCAGGGACTGCTGGAGGCGCTGCAACCTGGAGTCACACAGACACGAGTGGTACCCATTGGAAGCCACAGTGCATGACTTTTCTAATGCGTCTTGAAGTCCCAAGTCACAGGTTGGGTCGCACGGGTGTGGGAGCCCTAAGCTTATCGGTCTCTTCTGGGTGAGGTTTTGCCACACAGCAGGAATACACATCATGGAGTTATTGCCTTATTTTGCAGTACACCATAAAGATCGCAGCTGTGAAGGCTGGCTGTTTTTCCTGTTTTTATGTTGCTGCACAGCAGAAATATTCAACATTGAAGCTTGTTGGTGCTTTCTGTTTCATATTGCCTTACCTTACTGCACTTCAGAAAAACACAATGCTGCAGGTTGCTTGTGTCCTTTCTCAGTGTAGGTTCTGACTACACTACGGAACTTCATAACAGAAAAGATTGTCTTGTGTTCCATATTATTTTAACCTAAGGCACAGCAGAAATGCACAACATGGGAGTTGGTGTTTTTTTTTTTCCCGTGTTCATATGGATCTTATAACTTTATTTGGTGATTTGTCAGAAAAAGCAACAAAGAAGTTTGGGTCTTTCTGTCTTATATTTATGGCCTTGTTTTGCTTAACATCAGTAAAACACCACTGTAAAGGTGGTTCCCGTCCTGTGTTTATATCAGTTATGACCTAGCTAGCTGCACTTCAAAATACGAAGCATTTAGGATTTGCTTGTGTCTTAATGTTTTTACATCTTCACCGCACATCAGAAAACCAAACTGTGAAGACTGTTTGTCTATTCAGATTTGGGTCTCTTGCCATATTTGATATGTTGGTTTAGCTAGCCACACACAGATATACAACATTGTTGTCTATGCTTGTGTCCCTTCTGTATAAATGTATTGGGCTGTGCCCACAATCTATGGCCTTTTTAATTTGTGATATTAATAATACATGCATCACCTTTTTCTTATTTCAGACCTTCTTTTCCGTGGAGGAGCCAGGAGTTCTGGCTGCAGACATCACATGTCAGAAAGCCTCAGCCCCTTACATTCAGGGATGCCAGAACCATTTTCTAGGGTTGAAGCCCAGTAGGGTTATAGGACACTGGAGGAAAATCACCCTGTTTAATAAGAACTTGGGAAGTTCTGTTCAGAGGAGTATTATGGCCTGAAGATGAAGTATAAAAACTTATCACCTAACCTGTATACCAGACCGAATAGGTTACGGCTCGGTACATGGCCTTCATTTCACCCCTCTAGTAGAACTAGATGTAGCAATATGAGTGTTCTACTCCTGCTATGGACTTAATCTCCTGAAGTAGGCATTCAGGCGTAAGGAAAGTCATAAATTAACAGAATCTTAATCCCTTAAGGCATGCCCAATCTATTACCCTTACGTAGGCTTCCCTTTTAGTCTTCGCTGATGTAAAGATAAAAATGAACAAAAAAGATTGTCTGTGAGGGACCCCCTTTTTGCAGATTTATTTCCCTGAACAGGGTAGTGTTAAGACAGGCCCTCTTATTGATCAATGTAGTGTCCTTGTCTTACCAGACGGGTCTCTGATTTTTAGTGGTTCTAAGTAGCACCTACAGGCACAATAGGCCATGTTTGTTAGATGTGTGAGACAGGCAACATTGCTAACCTAAAAGTTTAACATGTTTTCTGATTCCATCTTTAGGAGCCCACTCCACCTAGATCCTGCATCAGAAGCAGAGAAGGCAGGGACATTGGTGGAGCAGACCTGCAGATCAGCCGCATGATCCAGCCAAGATACCTTCATCAAGCATATGGAGTGGAGGTTAAGCTAACTGTAGAACCAAGGTTCGCCAAGAGGGTCTTGCAGGCAGTGGTCCCACCCTAAGGTAGGCCTGAGGTACTTGCTTTTCCTCTCAGGTGTGCCGTCCTGGAAGATGACTAGAGAAAAGTACCAGTTACTTACCGGTAACTAGCTTTCTAGAAAATCTTCCAGAATGGCAGGCCTTCACGCACGTTGGAGGAGGGAAAAATTGTAGAACACTAGAAGGGGAGTGCCTATGAGGAATGATTTCCCTTGTGAACCGGGTTCAGGAGTTACTTCTCTACAAACTGAGGATCAAGGGGAAGAGTGAGGACTTAAAACAGCTGTCAACTGATTGTGTTTCCTGTAGGGAGGAGCCTCTCATCTCAGGTGTGCCGTCCTGGAAGATTTCCTTGAAAGCTAGTTACCAGTAAGTAACTGATACTTTTTCCACTTCCTTCTCCTCCTCTTCCTGTGAATCTTAATTGGAATGAGCAGGAGAATGACCCTCCTGGGTAGCAGGATCTACTTCTGCTTCCAGTGGGTTGCAAGCATTCTGGAGAAGATGCTTAAATCAGAGATGGGTTTGCTAGTGAAGAGCGAAAAGACTGAATGGTAACATTGAGCTCTTTCTTAAGTAAGACAATCGAATCGCTGCATGCAGAAGTAGTGTCCTCTAACGAGAGAGGCAATGCACATTTTACATTGTCGTTTCTTCCAAGCACCTAGCAATTTCACCTTGCATGAGGGGAATTTCTTTTTAATTGCCAGATTAGAGCTTTTAGCCTGCCATAAAAAAAAAAAAAAAAAAAAAACCAAGCAATCCTCAAAGGCTCACCAAAGGTGCACAAGAAGCCAACCCGGGAGAGGGCGAGGGAGAGAGAAATATAATGCAAGGTCCTACCTGATGGGATAGTTTAGGTCATCTCTCTTATAACATAGTTTTGGTAGAGCGAAAGTTTTTTTCGTTCAGCCTGCAGGCAAATAAAATCTAAAAGGACTTGTTCACACATAGAGCACCGATTGTCATTTTTCTGCACTAGATAAATGCCAGTCACCTTTAGGAAGAACCAAAAATGGGGAAAAAAGTGCTGTGCCATGGCAAATTAATACAACTCAACCGTGAGTAAGTAAAAGCAAAAAGCATTTATTCCATGGGAAATAAAAAAAAAAATAAAAAAATGTAAAAATTAAGGCATTCAGCAGTCATGGAGTGGTCAACCATTGGACATAGTGGATCACAGCATAAAGGATGCAAATACCTGGAGGCTGGAGTCACATAAATGACAAGGGAGCTCCTGGGTGTGGAGGATGCCACCCGTGCTGAAGAGCAGGATGTGAAGGGATAGTCACAATCAGGAGTTCCCAGGAAGGGACAGTGTTGATGCCCAGTGGGTCAGGGAATGCAGATGGATTATTGTGCATGTGATGGTAGCAGGCTGGGGACAACAGGGCGGATGGACGGCAGCCGGGACACCAGGAAGTGATGGCCGCTTGAAGGGAGAAAGCCGCACCCGGAAATTACATCACGGACTGTCGGAAAACAGCCGGGGAGATCCGCCAACTCGGGGCAACACCATGAACAGGGGTAGGTCACGGGACACTGAGGAAAAAAGCCAACAGGAGTGACTACATGTTTCAGGGAGTTGCCCATTCTTCAGGTCATAAATTTGGTTGGCAAAAACTGCCAAACAAACTATATTTTATATATATATATATATATATATATATATATATATATATATATATATATACATATACACACACACACACACTCTATCTCACAAAAGTAAGTACACCCCTCACATTTTTGTGAATATTTTATATCTTTTCATGTGACAACACTCTGAAGAGATGACACTTTGCTACAATGTAAAGTAGTGAGTGTACAGCTTGTATAACAGTGTAAATTTGCTGTCCCCTCAAATAACTCAACACACAGCCATTAATAACTAAACCACGGGTCTCAAACTCAAAATTACCTGAGGGCTACATGACAAGTTTTCATATCCCATGGGGGGCCGCATGCAAACTTTCAAACTTCAAAAACAATAAACTATATACAGTTGTAGTTACTGCTTGCTACCAGTCACTGCTTACTGCCAGATGCTTGGCATTGTTTGCGCTGTGTTAGATGAGCCAAGTTTGCTTTAAGTGAGTTAGCAGTTGAGACCCTAACAACAGCCTGAAGGTGGGCATCAGTTAGCCTAGACCTGGTTCTAGATTTATTAAAGCTCATAGTGGAGAATAATTTTTCACACAGGTATGTACTTCCAAATAAGCAAATGACATGTTTGAAGAGTTTGGACAGCTCTGGAAAAGTAGCTGGTAACTCTCCCAAAAACTGAGCTATAATTTCTGTGTTTCCCTGTGCATCTCTGAACTTGGCTTTGGGGTCAGTGCTGCATTGCAGATCTGTAAGTTCCATTTGCAGCACATTTGGAGCACTGTTCACATCAAAGGAAATGGGTCTGCAAACATCTGGAAAGCTGCATTGTGGATAGCGAAGTCAGAAAACCACTGATCAAATTCCTGTTGAAGGTTCTCCATGTCAGCAACATATTTATCGATACAAAGCACAGAAAGATCTTCACTTTTTTTTTCAAATACAGACTTGAATGTTGGAAAATGGCTGAGGTTTTTTTGGGTGAACTGTGTTTTCCATAATTGCAGCTTTAAGGTGAATGCTTTGACATTGTCAAAAGCCACAGTGGTTTGGGCCCTGCAGATTCAGTTTGTTGAGCACCTGTGTCATATCAACCAAAAATGCTAAGTCTATGGTCCACTTGGGATCATCAAGTTCAGGAACATCCAGTCTTCCATCCATCAGAAATGTATTGATTTCCTGCCTAGTTCAAAAAACCTCTTTAAGACATTGCCTCTGCTCAACCAGCGTACCTCTGTAAAGTACAGGATATCACCATAAGCTGCTCCAATTTCCTCCAAAAAAGCACGAAATTGGTGGTGCTGTAAGCCCCTTGACCTGATGTAATTAATACATTTCACCACAACTGGCATAACATTGTCAACTTTCAAGCATTTGCTGCAAAGTGCCTGTTGATGAATAATGCAGTGTAAAGCAATAGCAGGATCTGCATTCTCCTCTTCCAGTTTTCTTTGTATGAGCGCCACTAGGCCATTTCTTTTCCCAATCATTGATGGGGTATCATCCGTGGTTATTCCAACCAATTTATCCCAAGGCAGGGCAGCACGATCAATTACATCACAGAGATGCTGGAATATGTTGCTGCCTGTAGTCTGTCCATGTACTGCAATTAAACTGAGCAACTCTTTAGTCACTTCAAACTGGTCATTAATTCCTCTGACAAATACAGCAAAATGAGCAGTGTCATTTATGTCAGTGCTCTCATCAAGAGCCAGCGAATAGAAACAGAATTTTGTACCTTTATCGCACAATTGATCATATATGTTATCTGACAACTCACTGACGCTCTCTGCCACTGTATTTGCTGATAGGCTGATGTTTCTGAACAGACTTGCCTTCTCAGGACAAAGGATAATCGGCAGTGTTAATTTTAGCAGCAAATTTTGATTTAGTTTTAGTCTTAGGACTAAAAAGGCATTTTAGTTTTAGTCTTCTGCAATTGTTTTAGTCGTATTTAGTCGACTAAATCTCCAGTGCATTTTAGTTATATAAAATCTAATGGGTATAATTAAATTGTATTGCATTAGTTAACATTTCTCTACAATTTCCAAACTCATTATATACTGCTGGAGTGAAAAATCTAATATGTTATTATTTATGGTATTGAGGTATGAACATGCACTACAGACCAGTGTTAATTTTGAAGTCAAATTTCAATTTAGTTTTAGTCTTAGTCTTTTGACTAAAATGGCATTTAAGTTTTTGTCTCATTTTAGTCTTTTGACTAAAATTCCATTTTAGTTTTAATCGTATTTTAGTCATCTCACTTGTTTTAGTTTTAGTCGTATTTTAGTTGACTAAAATAGTATTCATTTAGTCGACGAAATTAACACTTTCGGCAACCTTTACCATGCAATCTTTAAGAAACTGCCCTTCAGTAAATGGCTTTCCAGCTTTTGCAACTTGCTCACACACTACATAGCTTCAACTGCTGCATCACATTCCTTTTTTGCACGCTTAAAAGAGATTTTGCTGCATGGACAGTGCTTTCTGAAGTTGGCCAATTTGTCTCTCCTTTTCTTTTTCCTCATACTTTGCATAGTGATCAGCATGTTTAGTAATATAATGCTTAAGGTTATAATCTTTCAGACCAGCAACCTTATCATTGCAGATCAGGCAAGTAGCCATCTTATTAAACTCCACAAAAAAAAATAATCACTTGTTCACCTCTCTTGAAATTTCCTCTGTTCAGCATCAACTTTTCTTTTAAATTTAACAGACATGATTATGGCGTATTACAAGGTCAGAGAAGACTGTCCACTTCCAGATGTAATTTGCACTTTGTGCAAAACAAGCTAAGGATATAATTAAAAAGAAAAACATATGTCAGTAATCACTGTGTGTCATATGTTATTACACAATGGGGTTGATTTACTAAAGGCAAATCCACTCTGCACTACAAGTGCGCTGCAAGTACACTTGAAAGTGCAATTGTAAGTGCAGGCGCTGGAGATCGATGTAAATCTGAGGGGAAGCTCTGAAAAGAGGGGAAGCTCTGCTGATTTTATCATCTAATCATGTGCAAGCTAAAAATGCTGTTTTTTATTTTCCCTGCATGTCCCCCTCAGATCTACAGCGACTGCACTTCCAAGTGCACTTGTAGTGCAAAGTGGATTTGCCTTTAGTAAATAACCCCCAATGTGTGTATATTTGTGTGCTGAGCTTACAGTTCCCCTTCTGAGAACTATTAACCCCAGTACTGGTGTCAGTGGACGCATTATTAAACCTAGTACTGATGTCAGCAAACGCATTATCAAAAACCTAGCACTGATGTCAGCAAAGGCATTATTAAACCCAGCCCTGGTGTGAGCAAAACACATTATTAACCACTAGCACTGATGTCAGCAAACGCATTATTAACCACTAGCACTGATGTCAGCAAACGTATTATTAACCATTAGCACTGGTGTCAAACGTATTATTACCACTAGCACTGATGTTAGCAAATGCATTATTAACCACAAGCACTGAAGTCAGCAAACGCATTATTAACCACTAGCACTGGTGTCAGCAAACGCATTAATAACCACTAGCACTGGTGTCAGCAAACGCATTATTAAACCCAGCACTGGTGTCAGCAAACGCATTATTAAACCCAGCACAGGTGTCAACAAACGCATTATTAAACCCAGCACCGGTGCCAGCAAACGCATTATTAAATCCAGCACTGATGTCAGCAAACGCATTATTAAACCCAGCACCGGTGCCAGCAAACGCATTATTAAACCCAGCACTGGTGTCAGCAAACACATTATTAAACCCAGCACTGGTGTCAGCAAACGCATTATTTAACCCAGGATTGACCCCCACACTGCACAAATAGCCCTCACACTGCACAAATTTCTATCCCAGTCACCCCACTAAGGACTTGCCTCAGTGCAATGGCTCACTCACCTATCCTCCTGTAAGCTCCTGGCTTCAACACAGGCCTAGTGACAAGGCACCCAGAGAAAGACACAATCTCCTGCCCTGAGGTGGCAGCAGGACGCTGGATCCGGGGCTCTGGTCGATAAGGATGAGCTCCGGCGTGTTCGCACACTCCACGTGCTGATCCCGCCAGGAAGTCGGCACGGCGCTGCGCTAATCACAGGCAGTGAGACATTTTCCCGATGTGCAGCTGCAGAGATTGGGAAATGTCTCACTGCCTGTGATTAGCGACTTCCTGGCGGGCTCTGCACGTGGAGTGTTTCGAACACGCCGGAGCTCATCCTTACTGGTCGATCATCAGTGCCTAGGTGGGTGGGGCGATGGGCAGATCCTTCCTCCGCTCTGTTGTCTCTCTGGGCTGCAGCAGCGAGGACACAGGAGATGGAGACATAAAGCTCTTCAGCGCCTCCCCCTCTGCGGTGCCTGGGTGCAGTGCAAACCCGTCCAGGATCGGCCCTGCCTGCGGGCCAATGGAACCAGTCCGCAAATGGCCCGCGGGCCGGTACTTTGGGGCCACTGCTCTACATAAAGATGGCCTAGGCTATAAGATTGCCAAGACCCTGAAACTGAGCTGCAGCAAGGGGGCCAAGATCACACGGTGGTTTGACAGGACAGGTTCCACTCAGAACAAGCCTCGCCATGGTCGACCAAAGCAGTTGAGTGCATGTGCTCAGCATCATATCCAGAGGATGTCTTTCGGAAATAGACGTATGAGTGCTGCCAGCATTTCGGCAGAAGTTGAAGCGGTGGGGGGTCAGCCTGTCAGTGCTCAGACCATACGCCGCATACTGCATGAAATTGGTCTGCATGACTGTCGTCCCAGAAGGAAGCCTCTTCTAAAGATGACGCACAAGCAAGCCCGCAAACAGTTTGCTGAAGACAAGCAGACTAAGGACAACCATGTCCTTTGGTCTGATGAGACCAAGATAAACTTATTTGGTTCAGATGGTGTCAACCATGTGAGGCGGCAACCAGGTGAGGAGTGCAAAGACAAGTGTGTCTTGGCTACAGTCAAGCACGGTGGTGGGAGTGTCATGGTCTGGGGCTGCATGAGTGCTGCTGGGACTGGGGAGCTACAGTTCATTGAGGGAGCCATGAATGCAAACATGTACTGTGACATACTGAAGCAGAGCATGATCCCCTCCCTTCGAAGACTGGTCCGCAGGGCAGTATTCCAGCATGATAACGAACCCAAACACACCTCCAAGACGACCAGTGTCTTGCTAAAAGCTGAGGGTAAAGGTGATGGACTGGCCAAGCATGTCTCCAGACCTAAATCCTATTGAGCATCCTCAAACGAAAGGTGGAGGAGCGCAAGGTCTCTACAATCCACCAGCTCCGTGATGTCGTCATGGAGGAGTGGAAGAGGACTCCAGTGGCAACCTGTGAAGCTCTGGTGAACTCCATGCCCAAGAGGGTTAAGGCAGTGCTGGAAAATAATGGTGGCCACACAAGATATTGACACTTTGGGCCCAATTTGGACATTTTCACTTAGGGGTGTACTCACTTTTGTTGCCATCGGTTTAGACATTAATGGCGGTGTGTTGAAGATCTTTTACCTGGGCCTTGCTGGTGCCTGTGCTCACTGTCTCCAGACCCACATCCTCCATGGATGGCTTACCGCACTCCATAAACAGCAGCCCTGGTCCTACCTCCTTCCCATGTGCCCGGAAATGCCGCCGCCTTACCTGTGAGCGCCACCCCTTCCAAACACCTCACTTCCGGTCGTGGCGAGCCTCCACCAAAAAATTGTCAGCGGCACGTGCGCCAACAGCTTTATAGGTGGGCTGCCAATCGAAGGAGTCACCCATCGCAGCTCAGGAGCAGCGCTCCACTGTCAGTTTGGGCTCAGAAGGGGGAAAAGGAACCCATCCACAGAAAATCACAGGTGGAAGCTGGGAGGACCAGAAAGCTCTTCAAAAAGGTAGGTGAAAAAAAAAAAAAAACATAGGAGCAGGAAGCCTGGACTCTCAGAACAACACCCAAGAGCTCATGGCTTCCCATCAGGTGTTACCATCAGCCAGAGGAAACACAAATACTGGCAGGTGGTGGAGAGAACCCACCTTTAAAAGACTTTGGTGGAGGAGGCATTTCCTGTTGTCTGGTGGAGGGCCATGATCTCTCAGGTGCTGTCCTGAAAGACGTTTAGGGAAAAAAAAAATTGGATGGGAACTAACTAGAAGTAGACCTAGACTATAAAGTGAAGCCATCAGTCTCTTTTCTTTTTGACATGCTGCAATCGTTATACAGCCCCTATTCACTACCATTTAGATAATAGTTTTCTCTGGTTAAGGCAAACTAGTGAATAGATTTACAGATCTATTGGAACCAACACAAATACTGGACCTATGCCCCTTCTTTCTCCCTTTTCTAACTCCCTAGATACAGAACTATCAAAATAATACATTCAACTGTGTGAACTGGGCAAATGCCCGTCACATCCTTTACTGCAGAGCTGTGCAATTTTCTGAAGAATGACACAGAATTATTTCTAATGCTACATGAGCAAGCACAGGCCGTGCCCAGGGAATCATCCCAAGACTCTATGTCATCCCGCAGCAGCTTTTCTGTGCAGCGTAGCAATGAAGGATGTGATCTGCTCACACACATTACCTGTCCTAGGGTAGCCCTAATCAGCTCAATCTTTACCCAAGTATTGTACTGGGCATCAAATTGCAGACAGTATCAACTATTTTGGCCACCCAAAGCAAAATACTCCTCCTGGCACACCTGCCAATATCTGGCTTTACCAAGTAGTGTAGGTATTGGACCTCAGTGCAACTCTGGTCCAGACTCATGCCTCCATGTATATACCCTATTTAATGCCCCATTTACAACAATTATAAAGAGTTCCTTCTAAAAATGCTCTACAGAAGAGCTTTAGGCCCCTTTCACACAGCAAGATCGCTTGGATCCGCCTGTCCGTTTTTCAGGCGGATCCGAGCGGGCCATCCATTGACTCCTATGGAGAGATGTCTGCCATCCGATCTGCTAAAATCGGACATATAGCGATACGTTGGTCATCAGTCTTGGCGGATCGGATCAGCTGAGATCTGATGAAAACAGACATGCTGTCCGTATTCGTCCGATCCCACCATAGGAATCAGCGGCGCTCTGACAGGTCCCTCCCCGCTCAGTGAGCAGAGAAGGACCTGTCATCTGCCGGCTCAGCGGAGATCAACGGAGAGATCCCCTGCTGAGCTGGCGGACTCCACTGAGTGGATCTGCCTCGTGTGAATGAGGCCTTACAGGAAAGTTGCTGAGGGACAATGTGGAGCACAGCCACGTTTCTTCCTTTGTCTGACCGTTGTTCCTAATTTTTACAGACAGTCTATTGACTGGAATGGTACCAGCTGATTGGAGAAAAGCCAATGTAGCATCAATATTTAAAAAAGGCCCAAAATACATCCCTGGGAATTACAGACCAGTTAGCCTAACATCAATAGTATGTAAACTCCTGGAGGGGATGATAAGGGGACTATATACAAGATTTTAGTAATAAGAACGATATCATTAGCAGTAATCAGCATGGATTCATGAAGAATCGTTCTTGCCAAACCAATCTATTAACCTTCTATGAGGAGGTGAGTTGCCATCTAGATAAAGGAAGGCCCGTAGACGTGGTGTATCTGGATTTTGCAAAAGCATTTGACACAGTTCCCCATAAACGTTTACTGTACAAAATAAGGTCCGTTGGCATGGACCATAGGGTGAGTACATGGATTGAAAACTGGCTACAAGGGCGAGTTCAGAGTGTGGTGATAAATGGGGAGTACTCAGAATGGTCAGGGGTGGGTAGTGGGGTTTCCCAGGGTTCTGTGCTGGGACCAATCCTATTTAATTTGTTTATAAACGACCTGGAGGATGGGATAAACAGTTCAATCGCTGTATTTGCAGACGATACTAAGCTAAGCAGGGCAATAACTTCTCTGCAGGATGTGGAAACCTTGCAAAAAGACCTGAACAAATTAATGGGGTGGGCGACTACATGGCAAATGAGGTTCAATGTAGAAAAATGTAAAATAATGCATTTGGGTGACAAAAATATGAATGCAATCTTTACACTGGGGGGAGAACCTCTGGGGGAATCTAGGATGGAAAAGGACCTGGGGCTCCTAGTAGATGATAGGCTCAGCAATGGCATGCAATGCCAAGCTGCTGCTAATAAAGCAAACAGAATATTGGCATGCATTAAAAGGGGGATCAACGCAAGAGATAAAATGATAATTCTCCCACTCTACAAGGCTCTGGTCTGGCCGCACCTGGGAGTATGCTGTCCAGTTCTGGGCACCAGTCCTCAGGAAGGATGTACTGGAAATGGAGCGAGTACAAAGAAGGGCAACAAAGCTAATAAAGGGTCTGGAGGATCTTAGTTATGAGGAAAGGTTGCGAGCACTGAACTTATTCTCTCTGGAGAAGAGACGCTTGAGAGGGGATATGATTTCAATTTACAAATACTGTACTGGTGACCCCACAATAGGGATAAAACTTTTTCGCAGAAGAGAGTTTAATAAGACTCATGGCCACTCATTACAATTAGAAGAAAAGAGGTTTAACCTTAAACTACGTAGAGGGTTCATTACTGTAAGAGCGGCAAGGATGTGGAATTCCCTTCCACAGGCGGTGGTCTCAGCGGGGAGCATTGATAGCTTCAAGAAACTATTAGATAAGCACCTGAATGACCGCAACATACAGGGATATATAATGTAATACTGACACATAATCACACACATAGGTTGGACTTGATGGACTTGTGTCTTTTTTTCAACCTCACCTACTATGTAACTATGTAATTGGCTCAATTTAACCACCCATGCCAATTCTGACATTTCTCTCATACATGTAAAAAAAAACAAAAAAACACTTCTTTGCTAGAAAATTACTTACAACTACCAAGCATTATATATTTTTAAACAGAAGCCCTAGAAAATAAAACGGTGGGTGTTGCAATTTTTTATGCCACTTGGTATTCGCACAGCAGTTTCAAAAGCAGTTTTTTTGTTTTTTCTAAATGCACTTTAATTCATTTTAGTGAAGACAAAAGCACAATATCCGATTTTTTTTTGTAAAATATAAAAGATCTCATTCCGAGTAAATAGATACCCAACATGTCAAGCTTTAAAATTGCATACGCCCATGGAACTACGGTACCTAAAAATCTATTTTTTTAATCAAATTATTTATTTTATTTCATCTTGATTGAAAAAAACTAAAAAAATGTTTTTTTTTTAACACCATTTTAAAATGTTTTGTTTTGATCAACTTTATTGCTATGACAAGTGATAAATAACATGGGCAGTGACGGGTTCCTCTTTATGGAGAGGTCTGGGGTCTTTTAGACCCCAGATCTCTCCTCTGGCCTCCATAGCATCTGGTCAAACGGAGATCGATTTGATCAAATGCTGTATTAGCTGGTAACGGCTTGTCAAAAAACAAACCAAAACCAGGAGAGACAAAAACTTTAGCTCCTCCGGTCGCAGATAATGTGCGGGAACTTCCATTTCTTTCACTCTTCCTAGGAGATGGGACAGAAGCAGTCGTGTCATTTTAGAGCTCCCCGATCTGAAGGGAGAGCCCAGTAAAAGGTGGCAATGGTGGGAGTGGACCCCCCTTCTATTGTTTGTAGAAGTGATCAAGTGGATGAATAGCCACTCAAATCACTTCAACATTAAAGAGAATTGTCTCCTAAAAATTTTGATACCAGGATTATGCCTGCAGCAAATAACCAGTCAATTGACGCCTTACAGGCATAAAATTGGTTAATCACTAACCACCTGAACAAGCGTAAGGCCCCTTTCACACCAGCAGACCGTTTTTCAGGCAGAGCCGATCAGACCACCAGTTGTTCTCTATGGGGAGGGGGATTTTAAATGGATATGTGTCCGTTTACACCCACCTGCGCCTGATCTGACCTGCAGTAGAGCAAACCAACGCCCCCCCAAAAAAAACAAAAAAAAACAACCCTATATTATTTTATCTTCAAATGGGCAACTCGACTTTTGTGGGGAAAAAAAAAATTGCAAATAAAGAAAAAATATTATAGCGCATATAATTGCAACACTATTCATATTATAATTGAATGTTATTCAAAATTACCTTTCCTTTTCAATGTGCAGCTGCTGTAATTTTCTATGGCTACCTGGAGTTGTTCTGTACACAGAATGTATACTGACCATCCCCCAGAAACATAATTTCCTGCTTGTGTGATTGTCTCACCAATTTTCCCAGTAGTCTGCCTAAGATACAAGTCAGATTTCAGGCATTCCCTGAATTCTTGGACAGATACTTTCAATAGGGACACATCTAAAGGGATGCAGGCCCAGCAGATTTCTTCATTAGTGCTCTGCAGCTGAACACCTGACAGTTAATTATAAAACCACTCCCATTAGACCCACTCAGAACAGAGGCACGGAGAAACTGAGGGATTTCTTCAAAATAACAAAAAGGTAGGACACTAACAAAGTTTGCTATAATCCTTGTAATGTACATGGATCACCCAGAGTGGAATGATTTATTCCTCGACAAAAGGGAAGTTTCGCTTTAAATTAACACTAAAGTAGAACTCCGGAAAATTTAGACAGATAGTGAGGAAGGACTAAAAACTCTATTAGGCTTTTGTTGCCGTCCACTGTATATTCACAACTGGAAAAATTTTGCTTACCTCCTGTTGTGTCATCAGGGTGGAAAGAAAAGCAAGTCTTTCCCATGATGACACAGTTACATATAGTTAGTCAGGTTGAAAAAAAAGCCTAGTCCATCTCAACCAAAAAAATAAAACAAAGAGACATGGAGCAATAAAGCACTGAAGTGCAAGCAAGTAGTGTTGGCAAGAATTAGAACAACTGTCAAGTTTGTGTTGCTGCCTCTGTTCTGTCAAAATTTTCTTACTTCTTGCTGCACCACCAAGTGGAAAGAAATCTCCCCATTGGGAACACAAACAGCAACAAAACTATGACTAAAGCACCAAGACGTTCCCCATTCTGTAATTTTACATAAATAGACAGAGGATTGCTTTATTGTCCATTACAAATAATTAAACCTACCCTGCCATGCTGAAACAAGTCCTGATGAAAGCTCCCTGTAATAGTGGTATTATATTCACCTCATTCACAATTTGTGATTTTCACTCGCTTGCTCTGATGAAGCAAGTGGATTCCCCCTCACTTACTTTCACAGTGACAATGGTCCCCAGGCTAGATAGAGGGGTAAATCTCCCCAGTGGGTGGACAATTTGTCTGCACATACACAATGCCCAACAAATGAAGGACTTCCCATAACTAATAACATGGCATTTTGTTGGCACTTACCCTCCTTCACTCTCCACATCTGTATGTGTAGCCCCAGAACTAGTAGTAAAGTAAATAGAACTGGAACCAGTAGAATCTGTTCTCTCTCTATGGAGTAAGACTCTCCGTCGCCGACTGGTCTTCTGGTTCTCTTCCAGGTGTGACCTGCGGAAGAAATACAAAGTTGAATTTCACCGTTGTGCATTTCTTCTTCCGCCAATTATTTACACAGTATTTCATTATGTTAAAACAGTGGTACATGCTGAATCAGTATAAAACAAAACAGAAATCAAAATAAAAATATATTTTAGAACAATCTTCATACATTACCTTAAAAAAGTGACAGTCTTTATAGTTACATTTAATACTGTGTCTTGTTTAATCACTTGTCGACTGAAATATGTACATATATGTTGTAGCTTGCAAGTGGTTTACCGGGGTTATGGCTGAAGCCATCAGACATAACCCCGGTATTTATTTTTCAGCCAGCGATTGGCTTTCTCATAAAAGGGTTTGAGTGGCCAATTAGCTGCTGGATCGCTTTCAGAAGCAGCGGGAGGAGTCGCCCCCCCCCCCCATCCCGTCATTGCTCGCAGGCAGATGCGAACACATGCGTAAATCGCGCACTCATATGTAAACTTGTACTATACATGTGAGGTATCGCCGCGAATGTTAGAACGAGGGCAAATATTCTAGTGCTAGACCTCCTCTGCAACTCTAAACAGGTAACCTGTAAAAATTTTAAAGCGTCGCCTATGGAGATTTTTAAGTATCGTAGTTTGACACCATTTCATGAGCGTGCGCAGTTTTAATGCATGACAGGTTAGGTATCTATTTACTCGGTGTAACATCATCTTTTATACCTTACTAAAACTTGGGTGTTTTTTTTGCATTAGAATTCATTTTAGTGTATTTTTTCTAGAAAAATTGCATTTGAAAAACTTGCGCATATATAATGCTACATAAAAAATTGCAACAATTGCTCTTATAGGGTGGTCTCTGCTAAAAATGTTTGGGGGTTCTGACTAATTTTCTGATTTCATTTGTAAACAAAAAGTGCCAGAAAAGGCTTGGTTTAAGTGAATATTACCCACCGCGATATAGCAGAATTCAAGTCAATTAAACTCCTGGGATATTGATCTGGTCAGTTAAGTAGCAGAGGGGGTTGTTAATCAGTTTCAGCTGTTTTGGTGTTAATGAAATTAACAATAGGTGCACTAGATGGGCAACAATGAGACGCCCTCCAAAACAGGAATGGTTTTACAGGTGGAGGCCACTGACATTTTTTTCTCTACTCGTCTTTTCTGACTGTTTTTTCCACTAGTTTTGCGTTTGGCTAGGGTCAGTGTCACTACTGGTTGCAGGAGGCAATACCTGGACCCTATAGAGGTTGCACAGGCAGTCCAACTCAAGCAGGCCACTGGTGTGAATGTCTGACTAAACAATAAAGACACAGACTTCATGAGGGTGGCCTGAGGGCCCGACATCCTCTAGTGGGCCCTGTGCTCACTGCCTGGCACCGTGGAACTCGACTGGCATTTGCCATAGACCAGATGAGAGTAGGTTCACCCTGAGCACATGTGACAGAAGCAAAGGGGTCTGGAGAAGCCGCAGAGAACGTTATGCTGCCTGTAACATCGTTCAGCATCAGCATGACCAGTTTGGTGGTGGGTCAGTAGTGGTCTGGGGAGGCATATCCATGGAGGGACGCACAGACCTCTACAGGCTAGACAATGGCACCCTGACTGCCATTAGTTATTGGGATGAAATTCTTGGGCCCATTGTCAGGACCCTACACTGGTGCAGTGTGTCCTCGGTTCCTCCTGATGCACAAAAATGCCTGGCCTCATGTGGAGAGTGTATTCAGCCAGTTCATGGAGAATAAAGGAATTTACACCATTGAATGGCCCCCACACTTGCCAATGGAGCACCTCTGGGACATTATGTTTCGGTCCATCCATTCGGGCGTAATGGATTTTCTTTCCCTGCAGATAAAATCCTTCACATCTCTTAGTAAAAGCACCACACAAAGTACACAAAAACACTGGCTAGGCACATATTTAACCCTTTGATCACCCTAGATGTTTAATTCCTTACTAGCCAGTGTTTTTGGTACAGTGACAAAGCATATTTTTAGCACTGATCACTGTATTATTGTCACTGATTCCCACAAAGTGTCAGAATGTCTGCTGCAATATTACAGTCCTCGCTGATGGCCACCATTACTAGAATGAAAATTAAACAAATAATTAAAAGTTCCAGTATATATCCCATAGTTTTAGACGCTATAACTTTTGCGCAAATCAATTAACCACTTCAGCCCCGGAAGATTTTACCCCCTTCCTGACCAGAGCACTTTTTACAGTTTGGCACTGCGTAGCTTTAACTGACAATTGTGCAGTCATGCAATGCTGTACACAAACAAAATTTGCGTCCTTTTTTCCCCACAAATAGAACTTTCTTTTGGTGGTATTTGATCACCTCTGAGGTTTTTATTTTTTGCGCTATAAACAAAAAAAAAAAAAGCGACAAATTAAAAAAAAAACAAAACACAATATTTTTTACTTTTTGCAATAATAAATATCCCCAAAAATGGGGATTCATCAGTTAAGGTCCATATATATTCTTCTACATATTTTTGGTAAAAAAAAAAAAAATCATCACAATCAGCGTATATTGATTGGTTTGCGCAAAAGTTATAGCATCTACAAACTATGGGAAAGATTTGTGGCATTTTTATTATTTATTTCTTTTTTTACTAGTAATGGTGGTGATCTGCGATTTTTAGCGGTACTGCGACATTGTGACAGACAGATCGGACACTTCTGACAAATTTTTGGGACCACTGACATAAATATGCACTGATTACTGTGTAAATGTCACTGGTAGGGAAGGGGTTAACACTAGGGGGCGATCAAGGGTTTAAATGTGTGTTGCCTAGATGTGTTCTAACTGTATGGGGATAGGACTGACTGGGGGAGGAGACCTATTGTCGTTCCTACTTAGGAACAACACACAAATACCCGTGCTGGCTCTCGTTCACGCGATCGTGCCCTCCAGCCAAGAGCATCGGGTCCCCCGCCATGCGCTGGCGTGCCCTCTGGGGGCTCCTAAAGAGGAAGACGTACCTGTATGGGGTTTTGCCCAGCCATGCCATTCTGCCGACGTATATCGGCGTAAGCCATTCGGCAAGCAGTCAATATACGCTTATTGGGAGTTTTTTTTGCAAAAAAAGGATTTGGGGGGGACGGACCCCACTCAATTTTTTTCATTTTTCATTGCTGCTGTTCTTTTTTTACATTCAGCTGTCAGTGGGTAAACCTGGAAGGTGAACTTACACTGGACCCTGTCCCCATCCCCCCAGGTCCCACTAACCTGGAGTCTGGCATCGGATAGTCGCTTTACCAGTCGGGGAATTTGAATTCCCTGTGGCTTTCTCAACAGAACGGGCTACACGAGTTCTGATTGGTCGGCGCTGCTCATGTGATGGCGCCGTCAATGTACCTCCTGATGAAGTACGTTTTGGAGATTAAGCCGAGGGGATTTCTAAGCCCCGTACCAGTGAGGCGGTGATCCGGTGAGTCAGTGCGGGTGATCGCTGCGCTCAAGGTCAGCAGAACCAGGGGGGATGGGGAGGGGGCCCTGACATCTTTCTGTAAAGGTGAACTTACCCTTTGAGGACGCGGCAAATGTTTTTTTATTGCATGGCCTTATGAACCTTTTTTTTGCAGTTTTTTTATTTCATTCATTTTAAAGTCGTAACAAAGTCGCACTCATCCAAAGTTGCATCAAGTTGCAGGGTAAAGTTGCAGTGGAAATCGCATGATTTTTAAGTCACACAAGTGTGAATGGACTCTTGCTCTTCATGCACACTAGAAAGCTAAAAACTGCTAAGGCGCCGAGTCAGCCGGTGACGTGACCAGGTGGCCCTGCCCCCTTCTGACATCACGGATCCAACATGTTCCTGGCTGACGATGTCACAAAAGGCAGGACCACCTGATGACGTCACCAGTATATTCCGCCCTTAGTTATTTAAGAAATGTCAGACAGCAGAGAAGGCAGATGGCGGGAGCCTTCTAAGAGAGCAGAGGGGTTGTTTTTTTGGGGGGTCTGGCAGGGTCATTGTGATTGACTATGGCTCTACACCGGGGGGGTCATTTTTTATTTATTTTTTAATAAATGACTTGTCAAAAACTCATGTTGTGTTTCTACTCACTTATTTGGTGACAAAAAATGCTGAGGCAGAGGCAGAGGCAGAGGCAGAGGCTGCTGAGGCAGAGGCAGAGGCAGAGGCTGAGGCAGAGCCAGAGGCTGCTGAGGCAGAGGCTGCTGAGGCAGAGGCAGAGGCAGAGGCAGAGGGCCCCCCCCCCCCCCAAAAGCCTCACTCATCCTCTCCCTTTCCTGGCATTCCAGGCTGCATGCTCGGATAAGGGTCTGATATGGATTTTATGCAGCAGCTTCCCTAAGCCCCCCTAATACTTACCTGAGCCCCATCTCAATCCAGCGATGTTGGACTGTCTGGGACCCTGAACAGAAAATGTGCCTTTTAACAGAAAGTGTGCCCCACATACCTTGAGGGCAGGAGCCAGCAGATGAGGCAAGCTGCAAGGGGCAGGAGCTGTGAGATATCATACCTTGTGGATGGCAAGAGTGAGAGCTGGGAGCCACAAGCAGCAGGGGGGCGGGGTGTGCACCTGACGTCACGCCTTAACTCGCAGCCCGGCAGGGAGTGATAGCTGGGAGCCACTTACACGCAACGTCACTGGTTGCTGGGATGCCGTGGTCCCAGCAACCAAAGACTGCAGAGATGTGCCACTACACTGGCAGCCTGATGGTCCGGATAGGAGCTTCACTCAGTCCGTGTTCAGACAGCGGTCCGCCATTTAATGATGGCTGACATACAATAACTACAATCTTTCTGTGTCATAGCACAGACTTGAGATTCAGACCTCAGCCCGAAGAAAATTTTAAATACCCCGATGTAAACAAATACTAAAACATTGTAGCTAGTTGCATCTCTCTGGACTATTTACTATGTATCCGTTTGTATAATGAAGAAAAGGCCTCTTGCACACATATGCATATAAAATGCTGCTTAAAACAGGAGTTTGCCATTTTTTCTTTTCACCTGTAGAAGCAACAGGCAGAAAAAGAGTTTAGGCGAGTCAAGCGTTTTTAACCACTTCAAGCCCACGGACGTCATATGACGTCCTGGGCTTTGAGCAGGTATATCTGAATGATGCCTGTAGTTACAGACATCATTCATATATTGCCGGTTTCAGCCGGCGAATCTCTACACCATAGGAACGATCATAGCAGCCGTTCCGCCGCTTGATCGTTCCTATGGGAGGCGAGAGGGGACGCCCCCGCCGCCCTCCGGTGCTTGCTCCGACTCACCGTTACGATCGGTGAGGCGGAGAGTAGATCCGCCGGCGCCGGATGTAGATCATAGAGATTTCCGGCGGACCAGATGGTCCTCGGAGTCTCTATGATCGTCGGAGGCCGGGCGCGATGTTATGAAGTCACGCCCGGCCTCTCCATTCAAAAAAACGGCGCCGCATCGGCTGGGAAGCGGCGATCGTTTTTTTTTTTTTTTTTTATTTCTGGCTTCCCAGCCTAGTGGTGAGATATGGGGTCTTACTGACCCCATATATCACTATTAAGAGCACCTGACATGTCATATTGCTATTACAAGGGATGTTTACATTCCTTGTAATAGGAATAAAAGTGATCAATTTTTTTTTTTTTTTTTCAAAAAAGTGTCAAAATAAAAAAAAATAAAATATAATTAACAATAAAAAAAAAAAATGTTTAAAGCGCCGCTGTCCCCGTGTGCTCGCACGCAGAAGTGAACGCATACGCAAGTCCCGCCCACATATGAAAACGGTGTTCAAACCATACATGTGAGGTATCGCCGCGAACGTTGGAGCGAGAGCAATAATTTTGGCCCTAGACCTCCTCTGTAACTCAAAACATGTAACCAGTAAAAAAAATTTCAAGCGTCGCCTATGGGGATTTTTAAGTACCGAACATTGGCGCCATTCCACGAGCGTGTGCAATTTTGAAGCGTAACATGTTAGGTATCTATTTACTCGGCGTAACTTCATCTTTCACAAAATGCAAAAACATTGGGCTAACTTTACTGTTTTGTTTTTTTTTTTTTTTTAAACACAAAACTGTTTTTTTCCCCAAAAAAAAGCGTTCGAAAAATTCCTGTGCAAATACTGTGTGAGATAAAAAGTTGCAACAACCGCCATTGTATTCTCTAGGGTCTTTGCTTAAAAAAAAAAAAAAAAAAAAAACATATATAATGTTTGGGGGTTCTATGTAATTTTCTAGCAAAAAAATTATGATTTTTACATGTAGGAGCAAAGTGTCAGAATTGGCCCGGTATTGAAGCGGTTAAATGTACATTTTTTCCAAGTGCTTTTGGGGGAAAAGCCTTTTAAAATGCAAAATATGCGCCATAGGTGCTTTTTTTTTTTTCTGCTGTTTTTTCTGCCAGCATTTCTGGTATTTTTTTCCTGCTATTAGTGACTATGTGTAGCCCCGCGCCCCAGTAATAAATACAAAATATGTGTATCAATTGCCCTGACGGCAAAATTGTGAACCACCTGCAACCCAAAAAAAAAAAAGTGTAATCTCACAACCAGAACAGTATGTTAAAGTGTAATTTCGATTTATTATAACGCACATACGGATCCAACCACTTTTAGCTGATTTAGCACCGTTGTTATGGCAACGACCAAAGCCGGACATACCAGGGCATGGCTAGGATGTCACACGTCATAAACTCAGCCTCCCCGTGCCCATAATCGCAGCCTTACCGTGCCCATAATCTCAGACTTACCATGCCCATAATCACAGCCTCACTGTAGTCAGTGCCTGTGCCTGGATATACAGTCTGCGGGCATCTCCCACTGTGTGTCTCAGAGCTGAGAGATCAGCTCGTGTGATAGACAGAGCACTGGGTCTATCACACGAGCTGATCTAGGGGAGGGCGGGACTTTTCTCACAGCGCGGCCAAAGTTTTCACACTCTGCTCGGAGACACACAGCGGGAGATGCCCGCAGACTGTGTATAACATATAGTGGAGGAGGGAGCGGAGCGCTGCGCTGCAGCCACAGCTTGGCCCAAAGCTGCCCCAGGGCCGGCAGCCTACCGATCAAAAAAATTTACGATTAATTGAGGAATTAATCGTTAATTTCCACAGCCCTATTATAATATATATTATATCTATCTATATCTATATATAGCTATATATCTATATATAATCTATATCTATTGTGTGTCAAATCAAAAATGGGTTAAAAGGGGGACATTTCCAAGATGGCGCTGGAAGAAGACGTGCTGTAACACAGCTCCCAGAGACAGACCTTTCAACCTCCCTTTCAGCAGTTGGAGTGTCCTATGGACCCTGGTCTGGACTCCCTTGCCTCAGCGTAAATTTCATTATATGCGGATGACACCCTCCTGTTCTTAAAGGATTTCACCGCTTCTCTACCAGTGGCGTTGGAAATCTTTGATATCTCTGGGTCATAATCAGAGAATAAGATTCATTGGGGCAAATCCCTCCTATTCTCCCTACATCACTCTGGTCCTTGTCCAAATTTTAATGCTCTTTTGGCCTAGGTGACAGAATTTAAGTATTTGGGAATTAGGTTGGGGTTTCCCTGATCCCTTTACCTTGATTTGAATCTGCTCCCTTTGCTTAAATACTATTTGCAGCAGTGCCAAGCCTAGTGATTCCTGCCCCTGACTCCTGTGGGTCAGGTGAATCTCATAAAGATGGTGTATCTGCCAAAGTTTTTAGATATTTTTTTTAAATTGCCCCATCTTGCTCTCAGCTTCCTTCTTTGTTAAATTAAATGTGATTATTTCCTCTTTTGTATAGGCCAGGAAACAGCTCAGGTAGAGGGGGAAACAACTCCTCTACCTTCAATTGGCCCTTAACACAGGGTGGGCTATCCTTACCGAATTTTCAAGCATATTCTTGGGCAGCTATTATGGTGACAGTACGCTGGTGGGTCTAGACAACCCTGCAGTTACACTAGAGGCAGTCATTGTGGGTTCCTACTCCACGCTTAGTAACCTGGTGTACCGGGGTCGGGGAGGGTGCAGGGTCTTATCCTGGGATCACTGTTTTAATGCAAACTACTATTTCAGTATGGCACAGGGCCAGGGCTCGTTACCACTCCCCCGGTACTATTTCTCCCCATGTTCCCCTGTGGGGCAATCCAACTCTTCCGCATACGAGAACCATTCTGGATCCTCAGGTCTAGCCGGGACTAAAGCATATTGTTACGGATGACAAGTTACGTACCTTTTCTGACCTTAAAGCTGCATTTAACCTACCACACTGGATGTTATTCAGATACTTACAGCTACGCTATGCTTTCCAACAACAATTCCCTACTTCTCTCACATTAGATTATGAGCCAGTGTAAGGTTTGCTTACCTCCAGACTGTTAGACAAGCCACTGTTATCTATCTATTTCCGTCTGTCCCAAGTATCCAATGATAAACTGGCTCAAATCTATACCAAGTGGCAGGCATATCTCCCTGATTTAACAGAAGAGGGGTGGGAGGATTGCTTATACTCATATGTGACCACAATGATCTCTGCAAGAGACCATTTCCTCCTATTTAAGTTCCTACATTGGGCTTATTTCACTCCAAAAAAGTTGATGGCCATTTCCCCCTCTACTCCAGTGTCTTGCTCTAGATGTGATCGTCCAGGCGCATCCCTTCTACATATGGTTTGGTCCTGCCTGTCCCTCCGCTCCTTTTGGGCAGTGGTGCTCCCTGATAATAAAAAGGTGGCTAACTTAACCCTCAGGTCAGATCCCAAACTGCTGCTGTTAAATGTTTTTGGTGCCCAATCCGTGAGCCATTATGCCAAACTGTTTATTTGTTTTGCCACATTTTATGCTTGTAGGGAGATATTTCTCCATTGGAAAGCTAGTACACCGTTAGTTTCCACCTGGTGCACAGTGTTGAATTCTGTTCTTCCACTATATATAAGCTTACTTATCTTAATATAAACTGCTCAAGAAAGTTTGACAAAATATGGTCAGATTGGATAGATGCTTGGGGCTCTATGGAAGATGTTGGCTCTCCACTTAGACAAGATTACGAGCCATAAGATGATTCTCTCACTGTCGACTGTGCTATGTATGCCTCATTTCCTAGGTTTTGACGAGTTTTCCCCCTTTCCCCACCTTCTTCCCTTCCCCTGTCCCTCCTTCTTTCTCATCCTTTTCCCTGTCTATCCTATTCTTCCCTTCTGCCCCCCCCCCCCCCCCCCATCCTACCCATTTCTCCTTATTCTCCTCATTAATAAGCACAGTGTGCCTAATCTACACATATATCAAGTCAATAGTTTATTGAGCCAAGCGATTACCAGATTTCTTGGAATGTTTTCCAATATGGTATTACCATGTACCGTTCATTGTATGGATCTAATGTTCTTGTGTTGTGTTCATTGCTTGACCTTTGTTTAAATCTGAATAAACTTCTTGTTAAAAAAAATATTATTATTATTATTAATAATAATTATTATAGGTTAAAAAAAAAAAAATAGGATTTTTATAACAGCTTACCTGTAAAATCCTTTTCTTGGAGTACATCATGGGACACAGAGCCTAAGTAATAACTTAATGGGTTATGGGCCACCTTCAGGTGGTATACCCAATACAGGAAGTTCACTCCCCTATATAACCCCTCCTCCTTCCTCAATTTTTGTAGCAAAGCAATATACCTAAACCCCATAAAAAAGGGGAGGGACCTCTGTGTCCCATGATGTACTCCAAGAAAAGGATTTTACAGGTAAGCTGTTATAAAAATCCTATTTTCTTTATCGTACATCATGGGACACAGAGCCTAACTTAATGGGACGTCCCATAGCAATGCTATTTCAGGGGAGGGAGAGACAACCCGTAGGGTACCCCCAGACTTGAGGACTTATACTGCTGCCTGCAGCACACTGCATCCACCTGATAAAATTTTGTGAATGTATGTACCGAAGACCAAGTTTCGGCCTTGCAGATCTGAGCCATGGAGGCCTGGCGATGCACTGCCCAAGAAGCACTAACCGCCCTGGTAGAGTGCGCCAAAAGGGGGAATCTTACCCCTTAAATCATAAGTTTGAATTATAACTTGCCGAATCCACTTCACGACAGTGGATTTTGACGCTGTCTGTCCCTTCTTAGGACCCTCTGGCAGAATAAATAAGGCATCAGTCTTACGAATCTGAGCAGTTGTCTTTAAATAGATTTTCACTGCTCTCACCACATCAAGACAATGTAGTGACTTTTCTTCCCTGGAACATGGTTTTGGACAAAACGATGGCAGGAACAATATCTTGGTTCAGGTGAAAACCTGAAACCACCTTTGGCAACAAATCCGGACGAGGGCGTAACACTACTCTGTCCTCATGAATAATCAAATATGGCTCTTTACAAGAAAGAGCAGCCAATTCCGAAACCCTCCTTGCTGAGGATATAGCAACCAAAAATACCAGTTTCCTTGTCAGAAGGACTAAGGGAATATGCTGTATCAATTCAAATGGCTGTTTTTGTAACACTGACAAAACTAAGTTCAAGTGCCAAGGGCTCAAAGGTGATTTAACTAGCAGATTAATCCGCATCACCCCTTGCATAAAACCTCGGACTAAAGAATGCATAGCAAGCAGTCTTTGAAATAAGATTGATAAGGCTGAGACTTGGCCCTTAATAGTACTCAAGGCCAATTTCATCTCTACGCATAATTGTAGAAAGGCAAGAATTCTGCCTATGATATATCTCAGAGGGTGCCAACCCTTGGATTCACACCAGGAAACATAAGCCTTCCAGACTCTATAATATATAATTCTGGAAGCTGGCTTCCTTGCATTAATCAAAGTAGAGATAACTGACCTGGAAAGCCCACGTTTCTTCAGAATGTGGGTTTCAATAGCCAGGCCGTTAAATTTAGCGTTCGTAAAGTAGGATGGAATATCGGCCCCTGTGAGAGCAGATCTGGCCTTAGCAGAAGGGACCATGGATCCTCCACTGCCATCTTTACAATTTCTGCATACCATGACCTTCTGGGCCATGCTACCAGAATTACCAGCTTTCTTTCCAGCTTGATAATGCAAAAAAGTCATGGTAGCAACTCAATAGGGGGGGGATGCATAGATCAGTGAGAACTGATCCCACTGGGTCACCAACGCATCTGTTCCGCATGCAAGTGGATCCCTTGTCCTGGACACAAATTTGACCAACTTCATGTTGAATCTGGATGCTAGAAGATCTACATCCGGAGTCCCCCATCTTTGGCAAATAGCCCGAAAAATGTCGGGTGAAGAGACCATTCCCCTGGGAATAACTGCTGGTGACTTAAGTAGTCCGCCTGCCAATTCTCTACTCCCGAAACGAAGACTGCTGATAGGCATGGAACATTCCTTTCTGCCAAGTTAGAATATGGTTCACCTCTCTCTGCACTGAGAGACTCTTGGTGCCCCCTTAGTGATTGATATAGGCCACAGCCGTGGCATTGTCGGACTGGATCCTGACAGGACAATCCCTTAACCTGGAATTCCAAGCTTTCAGAGCCAGACGCATTGCCCGAATCTCTAGGATGTTGATGGGCAAAGCTCTCCTCGGTTTTTGCCCACTGTCCCTGGACAGTCGTTTTCTCTAGTACCGCTCCCTAGCCTGAAAAGGCTGGCATCTGTCATCACTACTTTCCAGATAATTGGTCTGAAGGATTTTCCTTTCAGCAGATTCTGGGTTAGTAACCACCAACTGAGGCTTTGGGACACTCTTGGGGACAGCCGCATTGGCAAGTCCAAAGCTTGGATCGTTTTGTTCCAAGCAGACAGGATACTGTTTTGCAACAAATGGAACTGGGCATAGGGGACTGCTTCAAATGAAGCCAGCATCTTTCCTAACAACCTCACGCAAAGGTGAATTGAGGGATTTCTTTTCGACCTGACCATACGCACCAGCTCTCGTATGGAGCTGATCTTTGCCGGAGGCAAGAACACCTTTTTCTGGGCTGTGTCTATGATCAGGCCCAAATACTCCAGCTTTCTTAGCGGTTTTAAGGAAGACTTCTCTAGTTTGAGAATCCAACCCAGACTTTCCAGGTAACTGGTTGTAGTGCGTACACTTTGCTCCAAGCGGGCCACTGACTGGTCTATTAACAATAGATCGTCTAGGTACGCCAAGACTGTTATGCCCTGACTAGAGGTGGGGTCAGTACTTTTGTGAACACCCGGGGTGCTGTAGCTAGCCCAAAGGGCAAGGCTACAAACTGAAAGTGCTGCTGTTCTACTTCGAATCGCAGAAACCTTTGGTGAGCGGGAAATATAGGGACATGCAGATATGCATCCCTAATGTTGAAGGACGCCAGAAGTTCTCTTCCCTGTAGGATAGAAACTACTGAACTGATTGACTCCATGCGAAAAGAGCGGATTTTTAGGAATTAATTTAGATTCCTTAGATCTAGAATGGGTCTGACATCGCCATCTGGTTTTGGTACCGTAAACCGGTTTGAATAAAACCCCAAACCTCTGTATGATCACCCCAAGCCAATAATCGGTATAATGCTTGAAACAGAGATTGCCTTTTCCCTGGATCTTTGGGAACGTTTGATCTCAGAAAACGAGATGGTGGAAACTCCCGAAATTCTAGTTTGTATCCTAGAGACAACGTGGAGATGACCAATCTGTCCTGAATTTCCTTTTGCCAGACTTCTGAGTATTTCAGAAGTCTTCCCGTATTCTGTTTTGCTGATTTGCGGCCCCAGGTCTTCTTTTGTGCCTTGGTCTGACCCTGAGGATTTCCTCTAGAGTCTGAAGGCGGAGGCCGTTGCCACTGCCTCGAGGCGGATGCCCCTGGCGCAGGAGAAAAAGTCAGTCTAAATGAAGGATGTTTATACTTTCCTTTGACTGGCAAAAGAGTACTCTTCCCACTAGAAATTGTTTGGATGTATTTATCCCAATTATCGCCAAATAGTCGCTCCCCATGAAAGTCATAAGCTTTTTGCAAGGTACTTCAGCTGACCAATTTTTTAACCAAAGGGTCCTACGCATGTGTACTAGCACAAGCGCAAGGCGGGATGCCTGGGGAATAGAGTCCTTCATAGCATCTATGGCAAAACATAATGCCTTTGGTAGTTCGGCCAACTCACGGGCATGTTGTGCAGGGAGCTCTTTAAGAGCCTCTGTGAACTGATCCTTTAGGGACTGACAGATGTCTATTGCTGCGACTGCAGGCTGAGAAATGGCCCCTGCCAAAGAAAAAGAGGATTTTAACAGGAATTCCAACTTTTTCATCTGTTGGATCTTTAAACATTTGTGCATTGTCTACAGGAGAAGTTAAACTTTTATTCACACTGGAAATCGCATCAACTGCTGGTACCTTCCATTTTTTGGTAAATTTCTCCTCCATGGGATAGAGATTTGAGAATCTCTTTGGAGGGAGAAAATGCTTATCCGGATGATCCCATTCAGCATAAATAAGCTTTTCTAGTAATGCAACGCATGAAAAGGCTTTAAAGGTTTTAAAGAACCCAAGGAAGAAACCGGACCTTCAGATGACTCTGTTAGGGGTAGCATGAAAGTGGAATGAACCATCTCTGTAAAGGTTTGTACCTCATATTGTGAGGCTGAAAAAGACTCATCAACTGTTGTTTCATCCGCAGACGAATAATCAGCTTGTTTTTCCTTGCGATCGCCTGAGGGCAATACCTCATCCTGTCCCCACTGTTCCCTTGGTAAAGGGTTTGAGGTGGGGAAGGGGGATCTAGAACGCTTCCTATCCACTTGGATGGAGGATGAGAATAAAGCCACTAATCTTCCTTCTAAGCCCTGCAGGGCAGAGGAAAACGCATCTTCAGTCACATATTCAGGGGCTGAAGTATGAGAAGCAGTTGCACCACCATTTGTTTCCAATGACTCACCCTGGCTCGTAATGTCTGGTATCTCCGGAGAGGATGACAGTATGGAGGCATGACTGATGTTCCTAGCGCGTGGGGGTGGAATTTTTGGTACCTTTGTGGTAGACCTGGAAGTCATAGTGCTAAGCACAAAAGCAGAGGCACTTTAAGACAAATATACTACTTGCTGAGCAATAGTCTAGCAAACAAATGCCACCTTTAAAGATCAGCTTTTGATACTGAGTAACAATTGTATTTCCTGTACTGGAAATGTCTGTATACGTCCCTTACGTGCCCCAGCGCGCCTGTGTCCTTGCGTGTCTCTTCAGTTGTTCTGATAGAGACTTTGTAATAATGAGAGCGTCGGTTTAAAAGCCTCAGGAGTGAGCCTGATTGGCATCCTCAGCGTCTTCCGCCTCTCAACCTGTGCACCGTGTTCTGCACGTGGACACTACGTCCCGCACATGGCGCCGCCTGCTTTAAGCCACGCCCCTTTTTCCAATACCCACCCCCTCCTAGTTTCATTAACACTAGTCCGCGCATGGACGGCATTCGGCTCTTGTAAATGCAGACCCGATGGGGAGGCTGCGATCGCCGCCTGGAACAGTTGCCAGCTATCTCTACAAGGGCTGGGGCGCACAATATCTCTTCCATGAGTTATATAAAAGGCAAGTTTCACAGGCCTGATAGCAATGTAATACTATGTGGGAAGTGCCACCGCACCTCTCCAGGAAGGGAGGGGAGGGGGTGGGAGTTTATCAGCAGCAGTATGTTTGGCTCCTAGCTTTTCCCTTTGCAGGATTGCTATGCAGGGAGTTCTTTTTTTTTCATTAGGAGCTTGTATACATGACAATATATTGTTTATGAACTGCTGCTGTAACCCACTTAGTTTCTCAGAAGAGGAAACGCCATTTGTTCAATTAAGAACCCCCCTTTTGGCTGCTGGGACCACACACGCTGTTTAGCCGGACACAGAGCTGCTGAGAAGGAACGTTCCAAAGTATGTAATTTACTCCTCTAGTGGAGATTAAGGCATACAATGTTTTCTATATTTTTAGAAGAAAAAGGCATAGGTGGACTTCTTACAGTTCCTAGGCTTCTTGACTTACCTTATCCTCGCTGTAGGATACTGCTGTAACACAGATCCAAACTTCACCCATCACGGCGGGCTGCGTTAGTAAACCTTCAAAGACCGGGTCCCTATATAGGGGTTCCACTCCTTTGGACCTGTATAGCACCCCTCAGGAGTAACTTTAAGTAATGTAGCAAGACCAAAAAGAGTCCTGGTTCCTGGGGTCCAGCCCTCAAAGAGAGAGGCATTACAGTCAAAACCTCGTTCTATTACGCGAGGCCGGGTACCATCCTGTGGCCTCAGTGGCTTGGATGGATCCGGTTGTGGAGGTTATTTAAATCCAGCATGGATCCCTCTTGGAGCTCCTCAGAGCACATCTTCACTCGTGACCAACACCTTAGACACTGGTGAAAAAACTGAGGTACTCCTGGATAGAAGAGGGGTTATATAGGGGAGAGAACGTCATGTATTGGGTATACCAGTGTCCACACCTGAAGGTGGCCCATAACCCATTAAGTTAACTTAGGCTCTGTGTCCCATGATATACGATAAAGAAATACATAAGTGATAATTAAATAGGATTAATAAACAAAGTGTTCATAATTGTTAGTGTCCATAAAAGTGCAAATCTGCAAATTCTCTTCTACCATCCTGTGTGTGAATGGATCACTCACCAGATGATGTTGACCTCTTTAACCAAAAAAAGTTAATACAGGCTCAGTCTCTTTAAATCTCTGTGTTCTCCTCACACTACACTGACTCCTCAGATATGGGTAAACGATTCTTCAATTGAATTGAGTGGGTTATTCACTGCGTGTGATCGGATGGTAAGAGGAAATATCACTACTGGTTAACTGCTGCTGTGGGGATTTACTATCTGCTGCTGGAGTACCCTTACTGCTGCCAGCAGGCTTGACTGGGTCTATTCTCACATGTGCCAATGGAACAACTGGGCCCCAACGCTAGCCAGCTCAAGAGTTATAACTAAAGGCTGTCCCTTTACAACTGCTACATAGAGATCTTCACCTATTGCTTATGCTAATATCCCAGCAATTCTCCTAGAGTGCACTCTAGACTAGATATATTATTATTCACATTGCAGTTAATGCCCATACTCATCATTTATTGCTGACTTTGCTGATTCCCAGTCTAGTGGTACAGAACTCTATTCTAAGTTACCTTGGAGGCATACTGATTAAACTGTCTAGCAGACTGTCTGAACCTACCTTCTGTGCTTTCATTTATGCTCAAACCACCATTTATTCTAACTCATACCCATACCATGAGTTAATTTACCACTAAACAGTCTTGTGTCTATTTCCTGGTACTAATTTACAGCCGAGTTAAAGGTGTCTATACTCGTGTTCTTATAAGTGCTTGCAGTAACTTTCATTCAAACAGGTGTGTCAGAGGGGTTGATGGTGTTTTTGGAGTTGAGGCCCATAACAGAGAACCCAAATTAACAAGTGGTTCCCTCAGAGTAGTACAAATTTAATGCTGAGGTGAAGCAGCTGTCAGATGCCTTATTGAAAGCTATACAGGGAGAGTAGGGCCTATAACTGCCCCCCACCGCCCATCCGTGAGGCTGCCTGCCCCCCACTATGCTGAGGATGCAGGGCACAGTACAACAGAGCGGCCCTGGCTGTAGGTATCGGATTAAGCATCAAAGCATTTGCAGGAGTACAAGTACTCCTGCAAATGCTCGTTATTCGTACCGAGACTAGTATCGGTATAACCCCATTTAAAAGTCAAGAGCATTACTGTCGGAGACATCATAACTTTGCGTTCATGTGAAAGACAATACTCACCGAATTTCTCCTACAATATCTTCAGCTAACCCATGAAGACTGTTCCGCAAAGATTCAACCTCCTGCTTCACTTCTGTAATGCTGCCAAGAACATAGTCCAGGCGGTTCAACAGCTCCATCTGTTCCCCATGAGATACAACCACAACATCTGCCCTTCCTGATAGTGCTAAAATTGAGCACAAAATACAATAATATAAATGACACAGCAATAATGTAATTAATCTTTTTCGGTAGCTTTCAACCGTGATGTAAAGAAAAGGGACAATATAAAATAGATACCCTGTGAATAATTTGATGATGTAGCAACATTATCATGCTCAGATAGTGTGTGTATACGATATCCATTTTGCTTTGACAAAACCTTTTTATTCTCCTTGCGATGTCTCCGATACACCACGTAAACTACAACTCCAGCAGCGACACCAGCAATCAATCCTAGTCCAATTCGGTATGTAAAAATAAGTTTATACATACTGTCTTCCTGAAAAGAAAATATAATGGCTACAAATGATTACAGTAGTACGCAATTAGATACATATAACAGCAAGAAACAGAAATGCTGTACACCTTTTTTCGCTAGATGGTGCCAGATTACTAAAGCAGGATATATTTTATTTCTTGTTTGCTAAACTTTTCCTTCTGCATGATAGCACACTATGGCTATTATTCAGCTGGGACCACAGTAATCTCTTAAATGGAGTGCTACAGGGGGACCTCTGCCGGATACCTGCTGTAATACAGTCAGAGACACTGACTTATAGTTAGTTCTGGGTTTTCCAGCCACATAAATGCATCTAAACTCATAATCTAATTGAAGAATGCTTCCTTTCAATATACCCGCTGGTTGCCTTCTTTTTGTTATTGTGTCTTTTAGAGTTTGCAATTTCACCTGGTGATCCTGACAGAAATAGCCTTCAGCCTTCGTTCACATTGAATGAGGCTTTGAAATCATACAACTTCATCTGAAATTGCACGATTTCAAAGCTGCATCTCACAGTGCAACTTCATGCACAGATGTCTATTCAAGTCGCACCCAAAATTACCAAAGTAGTGCAGCAATTACTTTTTCAAATCGATGTGGCACCGCACAGTCAGCGTTGCATCAATTTGAACATGGCCATTGCCGACAATAGGGTGCAACTTGTCATGCGATTTGACAAGTCACTCCAAAGTTGAACAATGGCTCAAATGTCTGTGTGTATGAAACAGCTGCTGGCTGTCATGTAAAAAATATCCTTCAAATAAGAATAAATCTTCCTAATATGGATAACCATGTTTAACTTAAAGTGATTGTAAAGGCTTAGTTAAAAAATAGGATTTTTATAACAGCTTACCTGTAAAATCCTTTTCTTGGAGTACATCACGGGACACAAAGCCACAGCAATTACTGTATGGGTTATATGGCACCTTCAGGTGATGGACACTGGCACACGCTAGACAGGAAGTTCAAGTCCCCATATAACCCCTCCCCTTACTGGGACGACCTCAGTTTTGTAGCAAAGCAATACACGTGTAACCAGAAAGAGGGGAGACCCTCACGAGAGTACTATACATAGCCAGGAAGCTGATTGCCCGTTTGCGGTTATCGGCACACACCCCAAGGGAGGCGCAGTGGATTCAAATGGTCAATACTACTCTTATCCGGGAAAAAAAAAAAAAAAAACACATAGAAAACATAGAAAATCACCAAACAAATTTTTCAATATATGGCAGAGTTGGTTAAGTTCCCCAGAGGTTGCACCGCCACAAATGTCTCTGGATGGGCTGCTGATGGGATAATTGGGCATATGGAGCTGCTATTGGAGTTTTACAATGTGTGATAAGACATGAGACATGAAGAGAGTGTTTTGCATGATTGACAGATCTGAACCCATGTTGATATGTCAATGGTTGGTTAAACACTGGACTTTTAATTTAATTCTTCTTTTAGTTGTGTTTTTTTACTGAATATGCACTAGGCTGTTGAACCGCTTTCTCTTTTTGGACGTATGAGAACAGAGTTAACTTTACAGTTAAAGGTACTTTTATGTTGTTGAGAGAATAAAGAATCCTGATATTCTCTTTATACGTACTTAAATGTCATACATATGTAATATATCTCATGTAATGCCTTGTGTTCTCATCAATAAAAACATTTTTGTTGATAAAAAAAAAAAAAAAAAAAAAAAAGGAGGGAAAGAGGGGAGGGACCTCTGTGTCCCGTGATGTACTCCAAGAAAAGGATTTCACAGGTAAGCTGTTAGAAAAATCCTATTTTCTTTACCGTACATCACGGGACACAGAGCCACAGTAATCTCTGTATGGGATGTCCCAGAGCAATGCCACCTGAGGGGAGGGGACACAAACAAAAGTAGGGTGCAATCAGACCTGAGGACCTATACTGCTGCCTGCAGTACTCTGTGCCCAAAGGCGATATCCTCATACCTTCTTACATCCACCTGATAGAATCTGGTGAATGTATGGACTGAAGACTAAGTTGCGGCCTTGCAGATTTGAGCAATGGAGGCTTGGTGATGCACTGCCCACGAGGCACTAACAGCCCTGGTGGAGTGCGCTTTGATTTGAAAAAGGTGGAACTTTCCTCTTCAAACCATAAGCTTAAATAATTACTTGCTGAATACATTTGGCAATAGTGGATTTCGGCGCTGCCTGTCCTTTCCTAGGACCTTCAGGCAACACAAACAAAACATCTGTTTTGCGAACCTGAGCAGTCGCCTTCAAATAGATATTGACCGCTCTCACTACATCCAAAGAACGTAGTGACTTTTCTTCCTTAGAACAGGGTCCTGGAAAAAATGAAGGTAAAACAATATCCTGGTTTAGGTGAAAACCTGAAACCACCTTTGGCAGAAAGCTAGGATGAGGATGCAATACTACTCTATCCTTGCGAATGATTAAATATGGCTCTTTACAAGAAATAGCCCCTAACTCGGATACCCTTGCAGAAAAAATTGCTACCAGAAAAACTAGCTTCCTTGTTAAAAGGACTAAAGGAATATGTCGCATCGGCTCAAAAGGCTGTTTCTGTAACGCCGATAGAACTAAATTCAAGTCCCAAGGGTTCAGGGGTGCTCTAACCGGTGGATTAATCCACGTTACCCCCTGTATAAAGCTTCAGGCCAAAGAACGCAAAGCAAGCGGACATTGAAACAATACAGATAAGGCCGAGACTTGGCCCTTGATAGTACTCAAGGCCAGTTTCATCTCTAACCCCATCTGCAGAAAGGCAAGGATACTACCTACGACATACTTTCTAGGATGCCAACCCCTGGATTCACACTAGGAAACATATGCCTTCCAGACAAAGGCAAAGAAGTTGATAGTTCTTGTGGCCCCAGCGTGGCCGAGAAGATCTTGGTATGCAGAAATGGTAAAGATGGTGGTAGGGGCCCCATGGCCCCTACCACCAGGTTCAGACCTGCTATCGCAGGGACCCGTGTTCCATCCTACTTTACAAATGCTAAATTTAATGGCTTGGCTATTGAAACCCACATTCTGAAGAATCGTGGGCTTTCAGGCTCAGTGATATCTATTTTGATTAATGCAAGGAAGCCAGCTTCCAGAGTCATTAATTACTCCACGAAAAGGAAAACGAGCCAAAAGCTTTTTGTATGGCACTTCGGCTGACCAACTTTTCAACCATAAGATTCTACGCATATACATCAACCCAAGCATAAGGCAATAGGTTTGAAGAATAGAATCTCTGATTGCGTCAATTGCAAAACACAAAGCTGCTGGCAGCTCAGCTAACTCCTGGGCCTGCTGTTCAGGGAAAACCTTGAGCACCTGTTTCAAATGGTCTCTCAAGGATTGACATACCCCAATTGCCGCCACTGCAGGTTGAGCCACTGAACCTGCCAAGGAAAAAATATATTTTAACAGGAATTCCAATCTCTTATCAGTTGGATCCGTAAGCATTTGCGCATTCTCAACAGGACAAGTCAAACTTTTATTCACAGAGGATATAGCAGCATCAATTGCTGGTATACTCCACATTTTTACTCCATAGGATAAAGTGTTGAAAAATTTTTTTAGGAGGGAAAAATGCTTATCTGGGTAATCCCACTCAGAATATATAAGCTTTTCCAGCATGGACAGGAAAGGCACGCAAGGCTTGAGGAGGCTTTAGTGAACCCAAACAAGAAGGGGCTCTTCAACCGACTCAGTTAAGGGTAGCTTAAATGTGGAGCGGACCATTCCAGTAAGAGAATGCACCAGCAACTCAGCATGTGAAGCCAAAGAAGGTCCTTCCCCACTTGATCCCTCAGAAGAGGAGTCAGTCTCCCCATGGTCCCCTGAGGGGGGATTCATTTTCCCCCTCCCACTGTTCCTCTATTTGAGGATCCTGGGTGGTAGAAGGGGACCTAATGCGCTTTCTTCCACTCTGTGAAGATGCGATTAAAGTCGCTAACCTTTCCTCTAATCCACTGATAGTTGAGGAAAAAACCTCCTCAGTTACATAGACAGGGGCTGAAGCGTTGGAAGCAATTGCAGGTCCTGATGACCTCGATGGCTAACTCTGACCAGCCTCCCTAAATCTTTCAGGGGGGGTGGTGTTGCAGAGGGTGGGTCCTTAGGGTGACCCTTTTGTGCCCTTATTTTTTTGCGGTATCTGTACTATTCCCTCTGGTTATAGTGCTGAGCACAAACGCAGAGGTACAGCCAAGAAAATGCACCCACTGCTGAGCAATAGTCCAGCAACTGCCGCTGCTATTAAGCTCAGCCTGATGCAAAGTAAATGTGTCCTGGGAATGCCTGTGTGAACTAACACTCACATGCGACCCGTCCACTCTGTGTCCCTTCTTCAGCTGTATGCACCCGAAAAAAGGTGCACTTTATAGCTACACAGCCCGCATTGTGGACGCTGAAGCACGTCAACACCGCTAAGCCCTGCCCCCCCTTTCCTCCAACCACCCACCGTGCCCCCCCCTCATCTTTTTCAAAGATACAGCTTTCCTGAGCGAGCGGGCTTCCATCCGCCGGAGGAAGTGTGCAGCTTGACACAGAGGCGAGACTGACAAGCATGGAATCAGGTACGTGCACTTCATAGCCTCCGGTGGTGACTAGAGGCATGACAACATTTACTTTAACCACTTGAGGACCGCCTCACGCCGATGTACGTCGGCAAGGCGGTACGGGCAGGCAGAATCACGTACATACACGTGATCTGCCTCCCGCGGGTGGGGGGTCCGACCGAACCCCCCCCCCCGGTGCCCGAGGCGGTCCTCTTTTGTCCCCCGGCGATCGGAGGTGAGAGGGAGGCCATCCGTTCGTGGCCCCCCCCCTCGCGATCCCCGCCGGCCAATCAGAACATTCCTTTGCTGCTGTATGCTAAACAGCAAAGGAAATTATGTCATCTCTCCTCGGCTCGGTATTTTCCGTTCCGGCACTGAGGAGAGAAGACATGTGAGTGAGTGCACAAACACTACACCTCACAGTAGAACATGCCAGGCACACAAAACACCCCCCGATCCCCCCCCAATCACCCCTTCCCCCCCCCCCCCCCCGTCACACTGACACCAAGCAGTGTTTTGTTTGTTTGTTTTTTTTTTTTTTTTCTGATTACTGCATGGTGTCAGTTTGTGACAGTTACTGTGGTAGGACAGTTACTGTTAGCCCCCTTTAGGTCTAGGATACCCCCCTAATAAAGTTTTAACCCCTTGATCACCCCGTCACCAGGGTCGCTAAGCGAACATTTTTCTGATCGCTGTATTAGTGTCGCTGGTGACGCTAGTTAGGGACGTAAATATTTAGGTTCGCCGTCAGCGTTTTATAGCGTCAGGGACCCCCATATACTATCTAATAAATGTTTTAACCCCTTGATTGCCCCCTAGTTAACCCTTTCACCACTGATCACTGTATAACCGTTACGGGTGACGCTGGTTAGTTCATTTATTTTTTATAGTGTCAGGGCACCCGCCGTTTATTACCAAATAAAGGTTTAGCCCCCTGATCGCCCGGCGGTGATATGCGTCGCCCCAGGCAGCGTCAGATTAGCGCCAGTACCGCTAACACCCACGCACGCCTCCCTTAGTGGTATACTATCTGTACGGATCAATATCTGATCCGATCAGATCTATACTAGCGTCCCCAGCAGTTTAGGGTTCCCAAAAACGCAGTGTTAGCGGGATCAGCCCAGATACCTGCTAGCACCTGCGTTTTGCCCCTCCGCCCGGCCCAGCCCAGCCCACCCAAGTGCAGTATCGATCGATCACTGTCACTTACAAAACACTAAACACATAACTGCAGCGTTCGCAGAGTCAGGCCTGATCCCTGCGATCGCTAACCGTTTTTTTGGTAGCGTTTTGGTGAACTGGCAAGCACCAGCCTCAAGCAGCGTCAGGTTAGCACCAGTACCACTAACACCCACGCACGCAGCATACGCCTCCCTTAGTGGTATAGTATCAGAACGGATCAATATCTGATCCGATCAGATCTATACTAGCATCCCCAGCAGTTTAGGGTTCCCAAAAACGCAGTGTTAGGGGGATCAGCCCAGATACCTGCTAGCACCTGCGTTTTGCCCCTCCGCCCGGCCCAGCCCCCCCAAGTGCAGTATCGATCGATCACTGTCACTTACAAAACACTAAACGCATAACTGCAGCGTTCACAGAGTCAGGCCTGATCCCTGCTATTGCTAACAGTTTTATTGGCAGCGTTTTGGTGAACTGGCAAGCACCAGCGGCCTAGTACACCCCGGTCGTGGTCAAACCAGCACTGCAGTAACACTTGGTGACGTGGCAAGTCCCATAAATGCAGAATAAGCTGGTGAGGTGGCAAGCACAAGTAGTGTCCCGCTGCCACCAAACAAACACAGGCCCGTCGCGCCCATAATGCCCTTCCTGCTGCATTTGCCAATCCTAATTGAGAGCCCACCACTTCTGCAGCGCCCGTACTTCCTCCATTCACATCCCTAACCAAATGCAGTCGGCAGCATGAGAGGCATTTTCTTTATGTCCTCCCGAGTACCCCTACCCAGCGAACCCCCCCAAAAAAGATGTTGTGTCTGCAGCACGCACGGATATAGGCGTGACACCCGCTATTATTGTCCCTCCTGTCCTGATAATCCTGGTCTTTGCATTGGTGAATGTTTTGAACGCTACCATGCACTAGTTGAGTATTAGCGTAGGGTACAGCATTGCACAGACTAGGCACACTTTCACAGGGTCTCCCAAGATGCCATCGCATTTTGAGAGACCCGAACCTGGAACCGGTTACAGTTATAAAAGTTAGTTACAAAAAAAAGTGTAAAAAAAAAAAAAAATATATATATATTCTGGTATAACCACTCAAAGTCGTGAATGGCGTACCTGAAGACAAAAAAATGGTTAACAATAAAACACAGTAAACGGTAAAGTATAAAAAATTGCATACCTGAAAAGCAAACATGATAAAACATAATAACAATAAAACATTGCAGAATAGAATACAATAAAAAAGAGCAGAACAATAGAGAGAGAAAACAATAAAACGACAACTATTTTTTTTAAATTTTAAATTATATATATATATATATATATATATATATATATATATATATATATATAAAATTTTAAAAAAATAGTTGTCATTTTATTGTTCTCTCTCTCTCTATTCTCTCTCTATTGTTCTGCTCTTTTTTATTGTATTCTATTCTGCAATGTTTTATTGTTATTATGTTTTATCATGTTTGCTTTTCAGGTATGCAATTTTTTATACTTTACCGTTTACTGTGTTTTATTGTTAACCATGTTTTTGTCTTCAGGTACGCCATTCACGACTTTGAGTGGTTATACCAGAATGATGCCTGCAGGTTTAGGTATCATCTTGGTATCATTCTTTTCAGCCAGCGGTCGGCTTTCATGTAAAAGCAATCCTAGTGGCTAATTAGCCTCTAGACTGCTTTTACAAGCAGTGGGAGGGAATGCCCCCCCCCACCACCACCACCGTCTTCCGTGTTTTTCTCTGGCTCTCCTGTCTCAACAGGGAACCTGAGAATGCAGCCGGTGATTCAGCCAGCTGACCATAGAGCTGACCAGAGTGGCTCCAAACATCTCTATGGCCTGAGAAACCGGAAGCTACGAGCATTTCATGACTTAGATTTCGCCGGATGTAAACCGCGCCATTGGGGAAGCATTTTATCACACCAATCTTGGTGTGGTCAGATGCTTTGAGGGCAGAGGAGAGATCTAGGGTCTAATAGACCCCAATTTTTTCAAAAAAGAGTACCTGTCACTACCTATTGCTATCATGGGGGATATTTACATTCCCTGAGATAACAATAAAAATGATTAAAAAAAAAAATGAAAAGGAACAGTTTAAAAATAAGATAAAAAAGCAAAAAAATAATAAAGAGAAAAAAAAAAAAAAAAAAAAAAAAAAGCACCCCTGTCCCCCCCTGCTCTCGCGCAAAGGCGAACGCAAGCGTCGGTCTGGCGTCAAATGTAAACAGCAATTGCACCATGCATGTGAGGTGTCACCGCGAACGTCAGATCGAGGGCAGTAATTTTAGCAGTAGACCTCCTCTGTAAATCTAAAGTGGTAACCTGTAAAGGCATTTAAAGGCTTTTAAAAATGTATTTAGTTTGTAACCACTGCACGTTTGTGCGCAATTTTAAAGCATGTCATGTTTGGTATCCATGTACTCGGCCTAAGATCATCTTTTTTATTCCATCAAACATTTGGGCAATATAGTGTGTTTTAGTGCATTAAAATTTTAAAAAGTGTGTTTTTTTCCCCAAAAAATGCGTTTGAAAAATCGCTGCACAAATACTGTGTGAAAAAAAAAAAATGAAACACCCACCATTTTAATCTGTAGGGCATTTACTTTAAAAAAATATATAATGTTTGGGGGTTCAAAGAAATTTTCTTGCAAAAAAAAATAATTTTTTCATGTAAACAAAAAGTGTCAGAAAGGGCTTTGTCTTCAAGTGGTTAGAAGAGTGGGTGATGTGTGACATAAACTTCTAAATGTTGTGCATAAAATGCCAGGACAGTTCAAACCCCCCCCCCCCCCCCCCAAATGACCCTATATTGGAAAGTAGATACCCCAAGCTATTTGCTGAGAGTCATGTCGAGTCCATGGAATATTTTATATTGTGACACAAGTTGCGGGAAAGAGACAATTTTTTTTTTTTTTTTTTTTTGCACAAAGTTGTCACTAAATGATCTATTGCTCAAACATGCCATGGGAATATGTGAAATTACACCCCAAAATACATGTTGGGGGATACCACATGTGTGAGACTTTTTTGTCACTTTCCCGCAACTTGTGTCAAAATATAAAATATTCCATGGACTCAACATGCCTCTCAGCAAATAGCTTGGGGTGTCTACTTTCCAAAATGGGGTCATTTGGGGGGGGGGGGGTTTGTGCCATCTTGGCATTTTATGGCCTTGGAAACTGTGATAGGTAGTGAGGAGTGAAATCAAAAATTTACGCCCTTAGAAATCCTGAAGGCGGTGATTGGTTTTCGGGGCCCCGTACGTGGCTAGGCTCCCAAAAAGTCCCACACATGTGGTATCCCCGTACTCAGGAGAAGCAGCTGAATCTATTTTGGGGTGCAATTCCACATATGCCCATGGCCTGTGTGAGCAATATATCATTTAGTGACAACTTTTTGTAATTTTTTTTTTTTGTCATTATTCAATCACTTGGGACAAAAAAAATGTATATTCAATGGGCTCAACATGCCTCTCAGCAATTTTCTTGAGGTGTCTACTTTCCAAAATGGGGTCATTTGGGGGGGTTTTGTACTGCCCTGCCATTTTAGCACCTCAAGAAATGACATAGGCAGTCATAAACTAAAAGCTGTGTAAATTCCAGAAAATGTACCCTAGCTTGTAGACGCTATAACTTTTGCGCAAACCAATAAATATACACTTATTGACATTTTTTTTTTACCAAAGACATGTGGCCGAATAAATTTTGGCCTAAATGTATGACTAAAATTGAGTTTATTGGATTTTTTTTATAACAAAAATTAGAAAATATCACTTTTTTTCAAAATTTTCGGTCTTTTTCCGTTTATAGCGCAAAAAATAAAAACCGCAGAGGTGATTAAATACCATCAAAAGAAAGCTCTATTTGTGGGAAGAAAAGGACGCAAATTTCGTTTGGGTACAGCATTGCATGACCGCACAATTATCAGTTAAAGCGACGCAGTGCCAAATTGGAAAAAGTCCTCTGGTCCTTAGGCAGCATAATGGTACGGGGCTGAAGTGGATAAAGGAGAAATACCCACAAGAATTAGAAAAATTACTTAGGAATCACCCTTACCCTATCCATGCAGGGTTTTGTGGTAACAGACTCAATCAGTCGACCTCTACCGGGTACCATTCAATTCGGCCTGGAAAAGACACTTTAGATGGATCTGGCTGCATGGCTTGCCCCAGTAAAGAATATTCCAGCGGAGCTCAGCACAGCTTTACTTGTGACCAACACCTAAGACACTGCTGAAAAATTGAGGTACTCCCAGTAAGGGGAGGGGTTATATGGGGAATTGAACTACCTGTTTAGGGTGTGCCAGTGTCCATCACCTGAAGGTGCCATATAACCCATACAATAATTACTGTGGCTCTGTGTCCCATGATGTACGCTAAAGAAATAAAAACAGTTACATAGTAGGTGAGGTTGAAAAAAGACACAAGTCCATCAAGTCCAACCAATGTGTGATTATGTGTCAGTATTACATTGTATATCCCTGTATGTTGCGGTCATTCAGGTGCTTATCTAATAGTTTCTTGAAGCTATCGATGCTCCCCGCTGAGACCACCGACTGTGGAAGGGAATTCCACATCCTTGCCGCTCTTACAGTAAAGAACCCTCTACGTAGTTTAAGGTTAAACCTCTTTTCTTCTAATTTTAATGAGTGGCCACGAGTCTTGTTAAACTCTCTTCTGCAAAAAAGTTTTATTTCTATTGTAGGGTCACCAGTACGGTATTTGTATATTGAAATCATATCCCCTCTCAAGCGTCTATTCTACAGAGAGAATAAGTTCAGTGCTCGCAACCTTTTCTCATAACTAAGATCCTCCAGACTCTTTATTAGCTTTGTTGCCTTTTTTTGTACTGGTGCTCAGAACTGGACAGCATACTCTAGGTGCAGCCGGACCAGAGTCTTGTAGAGTGGGATAATTATCGTTTTATCTCTGGAGTTGATCCCTTTTTAATGCATGCCAATATTCTGTTTTCTTTGTTAGCAGCAGCTTGGCACTGCATGCCATTGCTGAGCCTATCATCTACTAGGACCCCCAGGTCCTTTTCCATCCTAGATCCCCCAGAGGTTCTCCCCCCAGTGTATAGATTGCATTCATATTTTTGCCACCCAAATGCATTATTTTACATTTTTCTACATTGAACCTCATTTGCCATGTAGTTGCCCAACCCATTAATTTGTTCAGATCTTTTTGCAAGGTTTCCACATCCTGCGGAGAAGTTATTGCCCTGCTTAGCTTAGTATCATCTGCAGATACAGAGATTGAACTGTTTATCCCATCCTCCAGGTCGTTTATGAACAAATTAAATAGGATTGGTCCCAGCACAGAACCCTGGGGAACCCCACTACCCACCCCTGACCATTCTGAGTACTCCCCATTTATCACCACCCTCTGAACACGCCCTTGTAGCCAGTTTTCAAACCCTGTACTCACCCTATGGTCCATGCCAGCGGACCTTATTTTGTACAATAAACGTTTATGGGGAACTGTGTCAAACGCTTTTGCAAAATCCAGATACACCACGTCTACGGGCCTTCCTTTATCTAGATGGCAACTCACCTCCTCATAGAAGGTTAGTAGATTGGTTTGGCAAGAACTATTCTTCATGAATCCATGCTGATTACTGCTAATGATACTGTTCTCATTACTGAAATCTTGTATATAGTCCCTTATCATCCCCTCCAAGAGTTTACATACTATTGATGTTAGTAACTGGTCTGTAATTCCCAGGGATGTATTTTGGGCCCTTTTTAAATATTGGTGCTACATTGGCTTTTCTCCAATCAGCTGGTACCATTCCAGTCAGTAGACTGTCTGTAAAAATTATGTTAAACATATATTTTATTTATTTATTTCAGGTACTTATATAGCGCCGTCAATTTACGCAGAGCTTTACATATACATTGTACATTCACATCAGTCCCTACCCTCAAGGAGCTTACAATCTAAGGTATGTATAAACACGTTAAACTTATTTGCCCTGAGCAGTGGTTTTGCACAGAGCAACCCAGATCCTCCTCTTCTCAGGTCCCTCCTACCTGGTGAGTGTCCCCAAAGCAAGCAGCTTGCTATGGGGGCACCAGAGCCGAGCCACAGCTCGCTGTGTCCATTCAGGCATGGAGCCGCAGCCCAGTCCCACCCCCTTTCACTCCTTATGGGCTGACTAACTGATAGCAGCGGGCGCCAAAGGTGCCTGCTGCTGTCTCAGCCAATAAGGAAGGGAGTCCCGGGCAGCCGAGACACACCTGCAACATCGCTGGATCTAGAGGGACCTCAGGTAAGTATTAGGGGGGCTTCTGCACACAGAAGGCCTTTTATCTTAATGCACAGAATGCATTGTTTAAAAAACAACATCATATCTCCTCTCGAGCTGCTCTTCTCCAGGGAGAATAGGTTTAATGCTTGTAGTCGTTCCTCATAACGGAGGTCCTCTAGTCTCCAACATGCTAGTTTATGGATATTTACGCTCCTTTGTGTACAGGTCCATTGGAAGCAACAGACTGCATTCAGATCTTTAAAATAAAAAAAGTTTTCTTTTAGACAATACTATGCATTCCGGTATATTTTGGTCTTTGCACCCTTGCAAAGATGCATTAATCCAGCCAGCTGCAGTCACACAAGCTCTGTGCAATGGTAATGCACAGAATGGTCATGAATTTGCTTTTCCTTCCTATGGGAGCGCATCAGGGCAATAACTTCTCCGCAGGATATGGAAACCTTGCAAAAAGATCTGAACAAATTAATGGGGTGGGCAACTACATGGCAAATGAGGTTCAATGTAGAAACATGTAAAATAATGCATTTGGATGGCAAAAATTTGAATGCAATCTATACACTGGGGGGAGAGCCTCTGGGGGAATCTAGGATGGAAAAGGACCTGGGGGTCCTAGTAGATGATAGGCTCAGCAATGGCATGCAATGCCAATCTGCTGCTAACAAAGCAAACAGAATATTGGCATGCATTAAAAGGGGGATCAACTCCAGAGATAAAACGATAATTCTCCCCTCTACAAGACTCTGGTCCGGCCGCACCTGGAGTATGCTGTCCAGTTCTGGGCACCAGTCCTCAGGAAGGATGTACTGGAAATGGAGCGAGTACAAAGAAGGGCAACAAAGCTAATAAAGGGTCTGGAGGATCTTAGTGATGAGGAAAGGTTGCGAGCACTGAACTTATTCTCTCTGGAGAAGAGACGCTTGAGAGGGGATATGATTTCAATATACAAATACCGTACTGGTGACCCTACAATAGAAATAAAACTTTTTCGCAGAAGAGAGTTTAACAAGACTCGTGGCCACTCATTAAAATTAGAAGAAAAGAGGTTTAACCTTAAACTACGTAGAGGGTTCTTTACTGTAAGAGTGGCAAGGATGTGGAATTCCCTTCCACAGGCGGTGGTCTCAGCGGGGAGCATCGATAGCTTCAAGAAACTATTAGATAATCACCTGAATGACCGCAACATACAGGGATATATAATGTAATACTGACACATAATCACACACATAGGTTGGACTTGATGGACTTGTGTCTTTTTTCAACCTCACCTACTATGTAACTGTGGGCTCACTCCAGGCCCGGTTGTGTGCGTCTATTGACACATACAGTGTGGCACAGCCCCGCCCCCTTCTCCCGCTGCTACCTGTCAGTCCCTATATGAAGATGGTGAGGGGAGAGAAGACTGCAGCCGGGCACCGATGGGTCGGGTAGGTGTGGGAGGGGGGCACAGCACGTCCTAAAATATTTTATCTTAATGCAGGGAATGCTTGCAAAATTGTGTGCAAATGCTGCATGTTTTTACGAGCGTCAAATCAAATGGTGATGAGGCGATAATGCAAAGGACTTTTTTCCTTGTATTTCTGTGGGTAGGACAGGCCACTGAAATAAATGTTCTGCCTACATGCAAAGAGCAGGGCACAATGTGTGAACCTTACCTTAGTTTTTGTAAAGGCACACAACCACCCGCGTTCTGATGTGGACTGTTGTCCTGACGTCTGACCTCCTCCTGTCTAGAACATGCTGGACACTGATCTGTATTGGGAAGTCATAGAAGGACTTTAGTGCTCTGATCACCAGGATTGATATCAATGAGATCAGGAGCTGTGATCAGCACAGGGAGATCACATTGCACTATGAGGATGAAGGATCAGAGTTCTGTCATAGAAATGTTTCCACACACAGACTGTCACGTGTCTAGTCTCAGGAGCACAAGGACATGGTGTGACCCATAGCACAGAACATCTATGGAATCACCTTCCTATCACAGCCTCCTCCCAAGCACAGACACATCTGTAGGATGACACCTGTATAATGACAACTACCCGTTCTCCAGCACTGACCTATCCAACGCCTCCTCCTTCCCCTCCTGGGCTGCTGTCCGAAGCTTGCGGAAGTGGAGATCAGAGAAGCCTGGTACACATGCCGGGGTACTGCGCATGTGCGGATTCATCTCCCATGCTCCTGGTAAACATGCCGGTGCACTACGCATGCGCGGCTCTCTCTTCCGGGTTGCGAGTCTGCGGTCAGTGACCTGAAATGGATGGACTTTAGTAGTAGAGATGTGTTAAAAAGAAATAGAGTGGGAATGGATTTCTGTACATGGAAAGTGAGCTGAGCCCCGGCTTGTTGAAAACTTTCCAGGAGTAGCTGCAATAATTAGGGCTGGAATAGACTTGGGGATGGTGAGCTTTTTTTAGCCCTCCAGTGCATGAAGTAGAAGTCCACCCTAATGCTAAAATCTCTACATCTACAGACATTCACGATCAAACACTAGGCTATCTAACCCTGTAAAGAAGAAATCGGTATATATACCTTTTTTTTTTTTTTTAAGCCGCCCGGATCCCACGCTGAGCTGTCAGCTGTGGCTTCGCTGTGGAGGTAGTATAGTAGACATAGTAAGTCTATGGGTGACATGAATCCCCATTCATTTCACAGCCGCTGTCGGCTGTCTCCTCTGCAGAACTGCTGCTGGAGACCGGATCGGCTTCAAAAAATGTACGTATACTGATTTCTTCTTTACAGGTTAGCTAGGTTAGTGTTAGATTGTGGATGTCTGTAGATGCAGGGATTTTAGTGTTAGGGTGGACTCACACTTTAACCTGTAAACACAGCAAACGGGTGTTCACATGCTGCGGTTACAATGCTTCACGCCTGTGGCAAAAATGATTCCTCATATGAAGCGAATAGTGAAGAGCCACAAACGGCCCTCAAGCGTATACAATGCATATGGTGTGGCAGCTCACTGGTGCAGCAATTATGGGGTTGATAAAACAGGTGACAAGGAGCTGTCACATGGCCTCCTCATCACCATCTGTCAGACACTTCTGTAAAGCCACCTGACATAGATCACTTTTCAGAGGAGCGGCGGCTTAGATGCAAGTCTAAACTTAGCAGAACAGAGACCTCCAGGCTAAGGAATACACGTGTCCAAAAAGATTTCAGTCTTTGGGTGAAACATTTGACAGGAAATATAATGGCTGTAGCCACACATGTTGTGATCAGATTGCAAATTCTCTTGACAAGCTGTGACAGAGCAAAAATGTAGCATTTTGGTAGCACATTGCATCAGACCGAATGAATGGCAGTGCACCAACACATGTAATGAACATTAGCGCGCGTTGCGGTCATGTTACCGCAGCTTGTTGGACTTAAAATTTGCCACTGAATGTGATTTTGTCCTTGCCCATTGCAATTTGTAAATAAAAAATTGCTTACAAACATGGGGTCAGTTTTGAGGAGCCAGCTGTTCACACGGAGGGTCGTAGATAAACTTTAGAAGTCCGTAGCCCCTGTAATGTATTCATGTACTTATCAGAAACTGGTACATGAATGTGTCACATGTTGGGGGTGGCACTGAGGACGGAGTGTCCATACCGCAGACACTACATCCTCAGTGCATGTTCATCCCCTTGCTATCTATGACACTGTAGTCTGTGCAGCAGAAAGCATCCCGGCAACCAGTAAAGCACCCCCAGTCTCATTCAGCTGCCAGGCAGAAGATTTCCCAGCTGACAGTAAAGCGGGAGACTGGCTGGCATCTTTGTCCAATTACGGGCTCTGCCATATCTAGGTAATGGTGTCAGCCAACTTCCCTGCCCCTTTGTTTACATTCACCTGTCATCTGGGTGTGCTTCACTGGTTGCTATGACACCAGCAGCCACCATCTTCATAGCAACCAGGGAGCCCTGTGCTGGAAGCTTATCTGAGAACTGGTGGTAATTTTTTATGAATCTGATGCAGCCATAACAATTGATTTCTTAAAATGGTGGAAATGAGAACTACCTGAATCTGGCTAACATGTCACAGCTTCTAACAAAACTATAGCAAGACTATTCTGAATTAGGTGCAGTCCATTTTTAAAGGGCTATACTACCAGAAACGTGTCTTAAGTGCTTTACTGCAGGGTTTCTCAACCTGTGGTAAGTGTACCCCTTGGGGTACGTGCACTAAGAATAGGGGGGTAAGCCCAGTGCTGTGTCTCCCGAGTCCCGCCTCGCGCACACATACAGTGGCAGTTGCACTGTACTGCGTTCCGCCCCGTGTGCCACACATTGGCGGGGGGGGTTATCAGGCCCGACGGCAGCTGCCTGGTGTCCTGTCATTGTAATTGAGCCTTCACGCTGTCCGCAAGATGTTTTGCCGGCCAGGGTTGACTGATCAGGGTCAGTAGGCGGCCCCCTGTCCTTCCATTACTCGGCTCCTCCCCCTCTCCAGCGCACCTCGGATCTCCTGCCATGTGCGAAGAACCTGTCCAGATGATGCCTGCTCTGGCTCCCTGATCTCCTCCCCACTGTTCAATCCTGCACATAGCCAGCACACTGCAGACAGGAAAAAAAGGTCATGTGAGTCCTGCCTGTCACTTCCCATCTCCCTGTATCTGCTCAGGAACTACACATCCCAGCATGCCTATCAGGAACCATGAATAAGACCGAGACAGAAGTATAGTTAAATCACACTTGTTTAATAATAATAATAATAATAAAAAGGTAAACAAATTAAGTGTAGTGAAAACAAGCCAGAGTTCAGCAACCGGATCGGGTAGTCAGCCAAGCCAATTTCAGAGAGCCAGAGATAAACGTAGTAGTACAGCAAGCAGGATCAGGAGCCAGAAAGGACATGAGCCGAGCAAGTCTTCAAACAGGAGCGCAGGAGAAAGTCTCTGTGATGTTGACAAAGGCGAAGGCAGAGATCAAGTGAGCTGGACGGCTTTAAGTATGCAGGACTGAGGAGCAGAATCAACAACAGCTGGGTAACTGGAGAGAGATGGGAGCTGGCAATTAGCCGACAGCTGAGCGGCCAGCTCAGAGAAGGAAGGGCTGAGCCCAGCCCTGACAATGCTCAGCTATCAGTGCAGCCTCATCAATGCCCCCTATCAGTTCCTCTTATCAGTGTCTCCTATCAGTGCAGCCTCATCAGTATCGCCTATCAGTGCAGCAGGTAAGAGAGAGGGTTTCACCTTATCAGATCTGAATAGTGTGGTTGCCACATCCCTAGTATACAATTTAAGAAAAAGTAAAATCCCCCTTCCATGGGACATGCAACATACACTTGGGTAATACGAAAAAGTCAATTTTTTTTTGTATGTATAAAAAATGCTCGATCATACAAATAATCGATGATTAAAAAAAAAAACACCAAATATTATATAAAGGATACATACAGAAAAAACAAAAAAGCAACAATTTACATGAACAATATGACAATATAATAATACTCTCCGGTATATAGTAATCCCCGGTACCCAGCGCGTTTCTGGTTAACCACTTCCTGCCCGGCCTATAACAGAATGACAGCTGGGAAGTGGTTCTGTTAGCCTGAATGGGCATCATATGACGTCCAGCAGGATAACATGCTGGCGCGCGCCAGCTTGGGCGTGCAGCATGGCGGTCACAAGTGCTGCGTGTCAGTCTGACATGCCGCATCTCCGATAACGATAAGAAGCCTCTGACGGAGGCTTCTTACCACGTGATCAGCTGTGACCAATCACAGCTGATCATCGCGAGAACCAGGTAGTGCCAATAAATGGCATTACTCGGTTCGCGCTGACAGGGAGAGCCGATCGGCGGCTCTCCCTGTCGGGGGGGGGGGGGGGTCTGTGCTGATAATTAGCACATTGTTTATCAGCACAGCCCCATCAGATCTGCCACTCAGTGCCCAGCAGTGCCGCAATAATAAAGTCTGCCGGTGCCCACCACAGTGCCAATCAGTGTCTATCACAGTGGCAATCAGTGCCCAGCATTAATACCTGTCAGTACCTGCCCAATCAGTGCCATCTATTAGTGTCCATCAATGCCACCTGTCAGTGCCACCTATCAGTGCCAATCAGTGCCGCTGGTCAGTGCCCATCAATGCCCCCGGTCAGTGCCCATCAATGCCCCCGGTCAGTGCCCATCAGTGCCGCCTGTCAGTGCCCATCAGTGCCGCCTGTCAGTGCCACCTATTAGTGTCCATCAGTGCCACCTTATCAGTGCCAACTCCACAGTGCCCATTGGTGCCGCCTCATCAGTAGTAATGGACGGAGTAATCTGGATGGCCGCACACCGGACAAGATAACAAGTACCTTTATTAATGAAAACTGGATCATGGAATACACAAGACACTACAGCAGGAACATACAGGAATCAGCTGACGCGTTTCACACTTACTCATGACTTATATGCTGAAGAAAAAATTACTGAAACATGAGTGTATATCCTCTGGTGGGACTTTGATTTGGGTCACTGACAGGTAGGTAAGTATTAATATATTAAGTAGAGAAATAGAAATTAAAAAAGAAGATATTTAGTATAGAAAAAAGATAAAAACATTGTAACTATAATATAACATAATGAGCATTAAAATGGATGCATATACATGGAGATCAGAAGAAATAACATTGACCAATTCTATTGTATAATAACACATAGAAAAAATCTGACGTTTGGAGGTAATAAAGGGATCAACCTCTTCTTCAGGGGTAATATGTTTTGGTCACGACAATCATTTATATCTACAGTCAAACGAGAAAAAGGACAAGGTCGTTTGACCGTAGATATAAATTATTGTCATGACCAAAACTTATTACGCAATGACGCAAACCCTATTGCGAAACACGTAGAGGCTGCTGGGGACTTTCCTACCGTGTCCAATCATACGGGTGTGAGTCTTGGAACGCACACCGCTGTGAGGAGACACTAGGACAGATTGAGACTCTGCTCTCCACATACACTGCTGTATTAGCTTGGTGCTGGCTTAGGGGCACCCAAACATGTGAGTTTGACTATGTTTTTTAACATTTTTTTAAATAAATGAGAGTTACATACTACACCATGATGGCTATCCACATGTTTTTGTGAGCACTATATAGAGCAAGAGACACTATTGTACTGCTTGAACAGGCTGCGATTGGACCCATCATAAACGGAGTGTTTATCCTAAATGAACCAAAGGTGCATATTCTGACCGTATCTGGTGAGTGGCCATTGCAATAGGTGGTGGTGAAATCATAATAAGTTGTGAATCTGGAGCACTTTATATTGAAGAAAAATGTTATTACTGCACAGGAGTGATCTCTCACTGAGGACATCTAGTGTACTGTGGTGCACATGTTGGGGAAATTTAAAAAAAACAAAAAATTTTCTGAAAATTTTCTTGCACTGTGCAGCACATATATACATTGATATGGGGATTTTATGAATGAAGTAATATTGGCACATTGTATGATTTTAGTTTTCAGTTTATTTCTCACTTATATATGTATGTATACTTATATATTTTTTGATATTTTGTTAGCACTAGCACTTTATACAGTGATTGGTAACACTATAAAATATTTCACCTAGATACATTTTGATCAGAAATAATATACGGGAAAGATAAGTTTTTTGATATAAAGCCAAAAAAAGAGAAAAATATCAATATACCAATATAGATGGCAGAGAAAAACACTTCATTATAGGATCAATATAGAAATATTTTTTACTTTGCACAATTTGCACACTTTATGGTGGTTATTCTACACAAAAGTTAGCGCAATCCACTTTTTACATTGAATGATCTTGCCTTTTTTTTTTGCTTCTCTCATAAACTTACTATTTTACCCCTTCCTGTTTGCCAGAATATTGTGCTCTCTCTCCAGCCAATATCTCGCTCATGTCACTCCTGCTGCTGTCCTCATCTCTGGTACCACTCTTTACTGGCCTTCGGCGTGTTCCTTAACTACATTTCTGCTTGATCCCAACCTGCAAATACTTGTTACTGACCTTTGGCTTGTTTACTTACTATGCTTCTGCTTGATCCCTATCTGCTATATCTGCTACTGGACCCCAGCTTGCTCACCTCCAGGAAGGGTGACCCTGAGGACCGAACCTGGTACTAACATGCAGCAAAACCCATCTCAAACATCAGTTAGTGCTTAGACTCTGCTCCTCAGGTGAGTCCATGTCAACCGCCAGTTTGACCTGCTGCTGCACTTATCCAGCTGGTCGGTGGGAGCCTCTCTACTACTATAGCTACTGGTCTCTGAGCCTGACCCCTGACTGGAACACCTGTTGGGATATGTCTCTACTAACTTTGCACATCTAGACTGTGTAATGTTTGCCCACTCTTCTTTGTAGAACTGATCAAGTTCAGTTGAATTTGATGGTGACTGTTTGTAGACTGCAGTCTTCAAGTCATTCTACAGATTTTCAATGGGGTTTAAGTCTAGGCTTTGACTAGGCCATGGAAGGGCATTCCCCTTTTTCTCTTTCAACCACTGTGTGCTTTGGGTCATTGTCATGTTGGAAAGTAAACCTTCCAAAAACTTTCTGGCAGAGGGCAGCAGATTTTCCTCAGATTTTCCTCAAGATTTTGACGGTATTTTGCCCCATCCATTTTTCCTTCTATCCTGACAAGTGATCCAGTCTCTGCTGCAGAGAAACACCCCCATAACAGGATATTACCACCTCCATACTTTACTGTAGGAATAGTATTATCTGGGTGGTGAGCTGTATTTAATTTCCGCCAGACATATCGTTTGGTGTTGAGGCCAAAAACTCTGTCATAAATTCCTGCAACTGCTTCAGAGTTGCTTTAGGCCTCTTGGTAGCCTCTCTGACCAGTTTCCTGCCTCTCTGCCTATACGTTTTTCTACCTGATTCGATCTGTCCTGTTGACGAACCTGGATCCGACGACCCCAGTTGGGTCGGTCAAGTTCAATGTCACGTATGTTTTTATGTCATCCGCCTTTGGATACAGAGTTCCACCTCTGTCCCTGAACGTACTCTTTTGCTGTTTACTTCATCCCTGTGTCCGGTGGCTACTACCTCATAGCCTTTACATGTGTCCTTATAGATTTCTAGTGCTGATGGCATACTTCCTTGCAGCTGCCTGGGAACTCTGTTCTAACCAAGGTCCTGCTCCAATTCTTGACCTGACTTGACTCAGTGAACCTGGCTGGGCTCATATTATTTTCTCCTTGCATATGTTAATATTGTTGATACATCATGGCTGACATTCCCCTGGTGTCATGGAATATACAGGGTGTTTGTGACCCTCTGAAGAGGACCATGATCTCTTCCTGTATAAAGCGATTCCAGCCTGCGATAATGTGTTTCCAGGAAACCTACCTTACTTTGCATTCAGTGTCATGTCATAATTACTCATAGTTACTGGGGAGCTATCACTCCACCCATACAGGCTATTCGCGTCGGGTCAGTGTTCTGATACACAGGGCCCTGGCCTTTGGAGAATTGGGTACCCTTTGTACAAACAGTTTTCGTGTTTCTCCAAATCCCACGGCTCCGTATCTCGAATTGACCTCTGCCTTGGTAATTCATCTGGCATTCTGCTGGTGTCTCGTTTAGAATATTTAACGCGGGGAGTATCTGACCATTCCCCTCTGGTGGTTTGGCTTCGGGCCCAATCGCCCACATCACTTCCCAGAGCCCCATGGAAATTAAATGCCTTTTGGCTACAATTATTTCCTTCTCACGAAGCTTATAGATGGCCAAAGAAGTTTTCAAAGCATATTTAACGAGAATTTTTATAGCAGAAATTAACGCACTTAAAAGGTCCTCCACCGAGTTTGTCCTACAGGTTGAAAGCCATGTGCGACAGTTGGAGCTACAATATATCTCTACCTCACTCAACTCCGCAAGGGAGGCGTGGATGTCGGCCCAGGATTCTCTGAGACCTCCGCTGCAGAACGTAAGCATTTTTTCTAAAATGGTGTTTTATGAAGAGGGAGAGAAGACAGGGCGTTTGCATTCTAGAATAGCTCGGTTCCATCAGTCCTCCCCCGCCATAGAGGCCATACGTGCCTCTGATGGTCATATAGTGAATCGCCCTGAACTTATCACTAAGGAGCTGACTTAATTTTATGCCACCCTATACCAATCACGCAATCAATACTCCATGGATAAACTAGACGTGTATCTGAGAACTCTGAAGCTGCCCACATTGACAAGCTGTCAGCGGTCTAAACTGGACTCCCCATTGACCTTGGATGAGGTGCAAAAGCCCAGTCAGTGGCGGCTGGTGCTCCAAATTTTTTGGGGGGGACGCAAACAAACTGAAAAATACTGAAAAAAAACCATCAATTGCAGCCACTGTGCCCATCAATTGCAGCCACTGTGCCATCAATTGCAGCCACTGTGCCATCAATTGCAGCCACTGTGCCATCAAACGCAGCCACTGTGCCCATCAAATGCAGCCATTGGAGGATGCATTAAGGTAAAAAAGATTTAACCTTTAGAATCCCTTTAACAAGGCCAAATGCTGAGCAGGTGGTAAAAAACTAAACCATAGTGGGTCATTCTTCAGAGGGTATTTCACTGGTGGTGAGGAGGCATCATGTTTCTTCCTCACTGCCTTGTTTTAACCCTTAAAAGCCAGCGGCTTATCTGGTTTTGGTCTGGCACTCTTTTCGGTACTTGTATGGTTTGACCCTCATTATATAAGTCAGCTCTACCATCAGCATTTTTTCAGCGTGTGTTGGAATAGTGTAGGACATCTGACAGTGATTTCAGGCAGAGATTGTTGTGTTATTGCTACTATACAGTGCTATTTTACTAACTATAGTGCGATACAGTGCTATATCGAGTACTGAATGTTGCCACTGCAAAAATACAGTAGACTGCGGTGCTGTGTTCACTGTGCTGTTCATCACTGTGGATTGTAGTGCAGTGTGTACCACCCCTATTCTGGCTCAGCAAAGTGAACTAGTTGGAGATACAGTCAAAGCTGACTTTTGCTAGCCGCACGTCTCTGCACACTATTATAGTCCAGTTTACTGCACAAAATCAGCAAAAAGCAGATTGTGCATCTGCAGGCCAAAGCAGTGGTTGAGTTGCACCTTTGAGAGGCAGGGCATGTCTGCTTTTCTTTTATGGCAGTGAGCATGCTATACAGCCAGAGCAAGAGGAGGAAGTAGTGGAATGGATAACCAAGCCTTCCTCCTTCTCCCAGGTGCAGAGTGGCGCAGCGTCATTAGACCTCATCTTTCTTCTTATTTTTGTCCCAATAGTTCTAATTACAAATTGAAAGCATCATACAGAAGTTTATACTTAAATAATTGTCAGAAAGTTATCAGAACAAGGATGCATTTTCCAGTATGATCAGTGACCCTGACCAGTTAAACATAGAAAAACTACATCAAAAAAGAAAGCCGGCTCTACTCATTAGCATGACCATTTGTCTATGGCAGTGGTTCTAAACTCCTGTCCTAAGGACCCACTAACAGGCCAGATTTTAAGTATTACCTTGGGGAGATGCAGACTAGAATACTGCAATCACTAAGCAGCAAATGATATCACCTGTGGTGTATTTCTGTGATTTATATGTATCTTGCAAACCTGGCCTGTTAGTGGGTCCTGAGGACAGGAGTAGAGAACTACTGGTCTAGGGCTAAGCAACTAGGCACCAAGAAACATCAACAGGTAATAAGGAACAGTTAACAGTACAGTAAGTTGGTGATCACCCATAGGGCCAGAATAGGGGCACTATAAACGTGATAAACTGGTCTCTCAAATCATGTGGTCTCGATCTCGAAAAAATAGAACAGTTAGGGAGACTTTACGGTCCCCCAGCAGCATCCTACCAAAAAATATTATTATGGGATAACAGAACCAATAACAGGAAAAGTGAAAAATGAAAAAGAAAGCGAGAAGAAAGAATCAGAATAGGGTAGAGAGGTCCTCTCAGCCTGGGCCTCCCCTCACAAAATGGCTCAGTGTTCAGGGAGCCTGAAGATAAGCAATCCAGGGATTCCACACTTTTTCAAACCTAGCTTTCTTATCTCTTCAAATACTGGTCAGTTTTTCATTAACCATAATCCAGGGTATTTTATGTCTCACCAACATAACATTGATCATTTGTGATTTCCATGCATGCGCTACGGTTATTTTAGCTGCTAAAATAATGAAATATATGAGAGTTCATAGATGTCTGGGGATCTCCTCTGGCAGGTCAGTAAACAGCATCGTTTTGGCACCTCTGGGTACATTCTGTCCCGTCACTGAGTAGATCATGTTGAACATCCTGATCCAGATGCATCGGACCTTCAGGCAGAACCACCAGACATGATACATAGCACCTCCCTGTCCGCATTCCCGAGGTACCAGGATATAATTTAGCCAGCCTTGTCGGGACAAGGTACCAGCGCGATAGCACCTTGTAATTTGCCTCCACAGAAGTGTTAAGTACGCCCTTGTGTACCATTTTATCCACACCTCCTCAACTGTCTCCCCTAATCTTTCTCTTTTTTTACATACAATCCTTCCATTGCCCTGAAAACTGATGTAGCGTTGGCAGGGCTGGACTGGGACAAAAATTTGGCCCTGGACTTTACCCAGACCGGCCCACTTTGACCGGTCTCTTTCATGCCAGCCGGACAAACCCGCCTCCCCTGGACGGCCAACCCCAATGGCCACCCAAGCCCCCCTTCACTAGCCATTAGCCATTCTACTTTATTTCTCTTATAGGCAGTACCAGTGGGGAAGCTAGACATTATTTCACCCGGGGCAAAGAATCGGTTGGGCCCCCCCGTAATGGGACAAGATTAGGCAGGAAAATGAGAAACTCCCAGGCCATAGCTGTTCAGTCAGCTGTCTGTCCCCTCCCCCGTGCTCCTTCTGGTACCCCCCATGCTCCTCTGTCCTCCCCCCCGCTGGACTTCATCCAGACCTGCCCACTTTGACAAGTGACAGGCCTCTTCCATGCCGGCCGGACAAACCCGCCCCCCCGGCTAGCCAACCCTGATGGCCACCAAAGCCCCGCCGTCACTATCCATTAGCCGTTCTACTTTATTTCTCTTATAGGAAGTATCAGTGGGGAAGCTAGACATTATTTCACCCAGGGCAGAGAATCAGTTCAGCGCCCCCCCGCCCCCATATTGGGACAAGATTAGGCAGGAAAGTGAGAAACTCCCAGGCCATAGCTGTTCAGTCAGCTGTCTGTCCCCTCCCCCGTGCTCCTTCTGGTACCCCCATGCTCCTCTGTCCTCCCCCCCGCTTCTCTGGTCCCTCACATGCTTATGCGTTCCTCTCCTGCTCCTCTGTTCCCCCATGCTCATCTGGTCTCCCCATGCTCCTCTGTACCCTCGTGCTTCTCTGGTTCCCCCCCCATGCTCCTCTTGTACCCCCCTGCTCCTCTGGTCCCCCATGCTCCTCTATTCCACCACATGCTTCTGTGTTCCTCTTCTGCCCCTCTGTTCCCCTCATGCTTATCTGGTCCCCCCTGATCCTCTGTACTCTCGTGCCCCCCTGGTACCCCCCCGCTCCTCTGTTCCCCCACATGCGTCTGTTCGCTCACATGCTTCTGCGTTCCTCTCCTGCTCCTCTCCCCCCCCATGCTCATCTGGTCCCCCCTGCTCATCTGTACCCTCATGCAACTCTGATCCTGCCCCGTGCACCTCTGGTCCCCAAGTGCTCCTCTGGTCCCCCATGTGCTCTGCTGGTCCTCCCATGCTCCTCTATTCCTCCATGTGCTCCGCTGGTCCCCCGCATGCTCCTCTGGTCCCCCATGTGCTCCACCGGTCCCTCGTGTGCTCCTCTGGTCTCCCATGTGCTCCGTTGGTCCCCCACATGCTACTCTGGTCCCCCATGTGCTCCTCTGGTTCCCCCCCATGCTCCTCTCTTTCCCCAGCCATGCTGCTCTGCCCCCCCAGCGCTCACCTCCTCTCCCTGGCTAGTTATGCAGTGCGACTGAATAATGACATGATCCTCAGGAGTCGGTACCAAGAAGCTCATCATACGATCTGGAAGGAGAGCAGCCACACATAGCTGTAACATAAGCTTCCTTGGCACTCGTTCTCCTGCTCTTTCCTTCCCCCGCTCTTCATCCTGTCTGCTGTCCCGGAGAATCTAGATGGAGAGCGGGGGAAGGAAAGAGCAAGAGAACGAGTGCCAAGGAAGCTTATGTTACAGCTGTGTGTGGTTGCCCTCCTTCCAGATCGTATGATGAGCTTCTCGGTGCCGACTCCTGAGGATCATGTCATTATTCAGTCGCACTGCATAATTAGTCAGGGAATGGAGGTGAACATGGAGGGGGTCATGACAGAGGAGCGGAGGGGGGCGGCAGTCCGCTGTCACTGAAACCGGCCCACTGAGCCATCGGCCCACCGGGAAACTCCCAGTAGTCCAGATGGCCAGTACATGCCTGCGGGGGACCAGCGGTGCACATGGGGGACCAGAGCTGCATGGGGGGGGCCAGAGGAGCATGCAGGGGACCAGAGGGGACAGTTCTTGATGCCACTAGTCAAGGAACAGTTGCAAAAAGCCCAGGAGGCTCAACGACGGGTCTATAATAGGGCTGCTAAAATAAGGCACTTCCAAGTGGGGGATCGAGTAGCGATGTTGATTCCCACTGTGGAAAGTAAATTCTTGGCTAGATGGCAAGGCCCCTTTGAAGTTGTAGAAAAAGTGGGAGAGATAAATTATAGAGTCCACCAGCCTGGCAAGAGGAAACCATATCAGATATATCATGTAAACTTGTTAAAGCCCTGGACAGACAGGGAACCGGTGACCTCCCTGGCTAGTGCAAGACTTGAGCCTCAGGTTGGGGTGGAGAGTGTCCAAGTAGCAAATACCCTGTCTAAAATCCAAAGTCAGCAGGCAAAGGAGTTCTTGCAGAGAGATAAAGAAAAAGTTTCAGACTTGCCAGGGCTCACTAGTGTCATAGAGCATGATAATTTCACGAAACCAGGAGTCTAAGTTTTTGTCCGGCCCTACCGTATCCCAGAGGCTCAAAGGAAGGCCATTTCAGAGGAAGTGAAGAAGATGTTAGACCTGGAGATTATTGAAGAATCGCAGAGTGAGTGGTCGAGTCCGATTGTGTTGGTACCAAAGATCAACGGGACTTGTGATTCTGCAATGATTTCTGGAAACTTAATGAAGTTTCACAGTTTGATGCCTACCCCATGCCCCGGGTAGATGAGCTTATTGAGAGACTAGGTCCAACCAGGTATATCACTACATTAGACCTTACCAAGGGGTATTGGAAAATCCCATTGACTAAGGCTGCTAGAGAGAAAATTACTTTTTCTACCCCAGGGGGGGAGTTTTCAGTACAAAATAATATTTACTGTCAACAGTCCAGATATGTATTATTGTATACAATTTCGTGAAAATTTGTTAATTCTATATTGTGGAATATGTACTGTACCACCTGGCCAGCTTTTATATGTTATAATTCAAATTGAACCACAACATGACATTTGCTTATTGTTCAAATAAATGCATTTAATGGTTATTTATTCTAGACAATTCTTGAATTTAAGATATTGCTGTCTAAAGCCCCACCAGGGAAATTGTCCATTTCTTGCCAATATATTGCTTCGGGGTGTGCAGCGCATACATTTCTCCCATATGTGTTTTCCCCTCTACTACCGAATTTTGGGTGGTTAAACACCCCCTCTCCCCTATGACACATGAGAGATATGGCAGGAGCTTTGTGTTGTTCACATGGCCCCTTTAACCCTTGCATGTCCAAAACTTTCTAAATAGGATAAACATTTTGGGGGTGACATTTTGTTTACCTCTTGTTGAGGAAACGTCACCCAAAATGGGGGAGTAGATCACAACCATATCTTTCCCCACCTCATGCATCGTGACATATCTATTATAGATTCCTGTATTGCAGTAGATCAGATATTTAACTAATATCTGTTCTGTAAACATACATGCTAGGATTTGGGGTCATTGAGCTATCACTTAGCTCCTGCATAAATTTGATGAAAACTTTATTACCCTATAATTAGTGTTCAATGCATTTATTGTGTCTTAATGTATCCAACAGCATCATATATACATTATAGACTATGGCCATTGTGGATCATGGTGGGCTTCTGCCGCCCCTGTCGGCCTCATGGAGGTGAGTCCTGGACCAACTGAAGGCTTCCCGGCAGGGTGAGTGTGGGGGAGATGCGGTATCCACGCTCTCCCCCCCCATGCTCTGGTTGACAGACGAGTGGTTTCCCTCGTCCGCTGAAGTAAGGTTCACCCTGCTGATCCCTTGATCACCTCCAGATGAGCTGCGTCGAGGTGCGCATGTGCGAGCTCTCTCAGCGTGCGCACGGCACCGCAACATCTTGCGGCGGAGATGACGGCATCTGCCGGGGCATCTGCCTTCCGGGACGCCAAAGAGAGCCACACGTGGGCTGCTCATCAGCGGCCCAGATGCCACCACTCTGGGGGAGAGGAGGTTTGCACCTGTGCTCACTCACCTAATTGCCCATCCTAGGCATATATCCATGACTGGCTGCCTGTGAGCCTCACCTTGACTCCACGCAGACCTAAATGGATGGCACTGCATATATTCTTCTTAGTTCCAACTCTTTACCTTTTTTGCTTCATTGCAGTTTGGTTTATATAAGTAAAACTTCCCATACTACAGCAGCTACATTGCGGCACAAGGTAAACTACAATATTATATTTATATTCCTACTCCTATAATTGGTTTAGGTCCCTCACACATGTTTTTTTTTTTGTTTCTGATTTGCCTTCATTTTTATTTTCATTATGCGTTGGTGACACTATACACTTTGATATGGCACTTTAGCCAGCACTGTGCTGACCATCCATTCTATTTTACTTAATCACTTAAGGGTTTTTATATTCCCAGTACCCTATACCACCTCTCCTCCACTCACTTCCACACACCACACATTTCAAACAACCCCATAACAATACTACAATTTCTCTTACCCCATTACGGCTTTGCCACATTATATTTAATCAATTACGCCTATGAGACTTTAGGATACCAGATGAATATACATTGATCATTATGATTGCAGTTAGCCCATACACCCTATGCTAATAACCTAATCAACACTCTTGCCAATATGCTGAGAATCAGTCTACCCAATTTTTTGTATTTAATTGACTATGACTTATTGGGTGTTTGTTGCAGGTGTGGACTCTCCCCTTCCCCTGGAGGGCGTCAGCACTGTGGCTCCTTGTAGGACCCTTGGCTGGATTCATACGCTCTGGGGAGGCAGGGGCGACTATGGGGCCCTCCGGATCCATTTATGGCTTTTAACAGTTCTGGCCAAGGGATTATTCACTCCACTCTCCAGCGGTAAATATATCGCATTTCAATCCTACAATGGGATTTATGATGATATGTTCTTAAATTCTGAAGCTGTTTAATGTGTTTTATAGAACCAATTATCCCCCTGATGATGACCGTCCATGAGTGGAAATGTGTCAGAGATTTATACCGTCAACAGTCCGGATTTGTATTATTGTATACAATTTCGTGAAAATGTGTTAATTCTATATTGTGGAATATGTATTGTACCACCTGGCCAGCTTTTATATGTTATAATTTAAATTGAACCACAACATGACATTTGCTTATTGTTCAAATAAATGCATTTACTGGTTATTTATTCTAGACAATTCTTGAATTTAAGATATTGCTGGCTAAAGCCCCACCGGGGAAACTGTCCATTTCTTGCAAATATATTGCTTCGGGGTGTGCAGCACATACATCTCTCCCATAAGTGTTTTTCCCTCAGTACAAAATAATGCCTTTTGGATTGCAAACTGCTCCAGCCACGTTCCAGCGAGCAATGGATAGGATTTTACAACCTCACCGGCGGTATGCCTCAGTGTACTTGGATGACATAGTCATTTTTATCAGAGACTGAGAATCACACTTGCCCAAAGTCCAGGCAGTGCTTGACTCTCTTTGGAAGGAGGGGTTTACAATAAACCCTCAAAAATGTGCTTTGGGAATGGAGGAGGTGAAATACCTGGGCTATATCGTGGGTAGAGGGGTGGTGAAACCTCAAGTCAGCAAGGTAGAGGCTATACAGAATTGGCCCCGCCCCCTCACAAAAAAGCAAGTACGTGCATTCCTGGGCATGGTGGGATACTACAGGAGGTTTGTACCCAACTTTGCCACTATGGCGGCTCTATTGACTAATTATCAGGAACCATGAATCAGACCGAGTCAGAAGTATAGTTAATTCACACTTGTTTAATAATAATAATAATAATAATAAAAAGGTAAACAGAGTAAGCGTATTCAAAACAAGCCAGAGTTCAGTAACCGGATCGGGTAGTCAGCCAAGCCAATGTCAGAGAGCCAGAGATAAACGTAGTAGTACAGCAAGCAGGATCAGGCGCCAGAAGGGACGTCAGCCGAGCAAGTCTTCAAACAGGAATGCAGGAGAAAGTCTCTGTGATGTTGACAAAGGTGAAGGCAGAGAGCTGGATGGCTTTAAGTAGGCAGGACTGACGAGCAGAATCAACAACAGCTGGGTAACTGGAGAGAGATGGGAGCTGGCAATTAGCCGACAGCTGAGCGGCCAGCTCACAGAAGAAAGGGGTGAGCCCAGCCCTGACAGTACCCCCTCCTCAACGACCCCTCCCCCTCGGAGGACCACCAGGCTTGAGGGGAAAACGTCTATGGAAATCACGGAGGAGGAGGGGCATGTATGTCAAAGAATGAGACCCAAGAGCGTTCCTATGGACTGTACCCTTTCCAATGAACCAGGTACTGTATGCGCCCACGGAACCTATGGGAGTCAACAATGGACTGTACTTTATACTCCTCATGGTTCTCAACCTGTACAGGGTGAGGACGTGGCACCGAGGTGGTAAAGCGGTTGCAGACCAAAGGTTTTAATAAGGAGACATGAAATACATTTGAAATACGCATATTAGAAGGAAGGTCTAATGCGTGAGCCACTGGATTAATCCTGTGAAGACTACAGAAGGGCCCAATAAACCGAGATGCGAACTTCAGTGAGGGAACACGAAGTCGGAGGTTGCGAGATGACAGCCAGACCCTGTCCCCAACCTGGTAGGAAGGCGCAGGCAGGCGTCTGCGGTCAGCATAGAGTCTGTACCTATCATTAGCATGACGCAAAGCCTCCTGGACTTGTGCCCAAGTGGAACGAAGACCACGGAGTCAGGCAACATGGAAGGTTGTAAATCATAATTCGCCATAAACGGGGACAATCAGGAAGCAGAATTCAAGGCACTGTTGTGAGCAAACTCTGCCCAGTAATAGGTCTGACCAGTGGTTATGATGGTCAGAAATATAGCAACGTAGGAATTGCTCCAAGGACTGCTTGACTCGTTCGGCGGCCCCATTAGACTGCAGGTGATACGCATAGGAGAAAGCAGGCTGAATTCCCAACTGTGCACAAAAAGCTCGCCAAAACCAGGAGACAAACTGACTACCCCTGTCCGAGACAATCACCTTGGGTAGCCCATGTAAGCGAAAGATCTCCCGAGCAAAAATGGAAGCCAGTTCCTTAGAAGTGGGCAACTTCTTATGTGGAATACAATGACACATCTTTGAGAACCGGTCAACCACCATAAGGATAACAGTGTTGCCACAATGAAATCCATAGAGAGGTGGCTCCAGGGCCTCTTTCAATTGGGTATGGGTTGTAGGAGGCCCACTGGAAGGTGTCGTGGTATCAGGGAATTAGTAGACCAGACTGTGTGGACTGCACAGAGGAAACCAAAACGCATGTAAGTGAATGATAATGGTGTTTATTTAAATAGGTGACAAGTAAGTGAATACAAACAGTGCACAACCAACCAGGAGACCCACAAACAACAAACAGTATATACAATAAATGCGAGATACCAGAATCGTAAACAAAAGCCAGGCCGGGGTCATACACAGGGAGATCAGCAGATGGGTAAGGACAGGAAACCAACAGGACAGGGAGAGGATGGGTGGATAGGATGCAGGGCAGGGATCCAAGGTAATTAGGTAACAGGAGGGACAGGTCCAGGATGGGCTCAGGATAGGGATCGGATCAGATCAGGTCAGGTCAGATGCAGGCTCAAGGTCAGGATTACAGGCAGCGAGGTCAGGGCACATTGAGAGAGATACCAAGGCAAGCTTGTGAGGGCTTGCCAGGTATTTATGAGACTGCCAGTAATTGTCCTCACGTAACACTTGAGCGCAGGAGGTGCTTCCTGCCCCACACTGCCAGAATACACTGGACACTGGTACTACGGCCCATGGATCTGACAGTGCCAACAGCAGGTGAGATCCTTTATTACAGATCCTGGCTGCAAGGAGACACCCGCTGATGGACACTGGTACTGCAATTCACGGGACCAACAGCACCACCAACGGGTGAACCCTTTCCTGACAGTACCCCCCCAAAGGAGCGGCCTCCGGATGCTCCAACTAGTTTTAATTGTCCATAGTTTATGGCATCGAGCAGAACAGTGGATGAGGGTACTTCAGGCTGGTCATCAGGCACTTTAAACTGGACAGCGGGCACATCCGGGCAGACAGCGGGCACATCAGGGTAGACAGCGGGCTCTGGGTCATCGAGCTGCACACCGGCTGCTGGTCCAGAAAGCCGAGTAATGGGTATCGGTTTAACAGACTGGGACACCGGGACTTCAGACTGGGACACCGGGACTCCAGGCTGGGACACCGGGACTCCAGGCTGGGACACCGGGACTCCAGACCGGGACACCAATATCAAGACATCAGGCTGGAAGCCAGGCAACGAGACATCAGGCTGGAAGGCAGGCAACGAGACATCAGGCTGGAAGGCAGGCACGGAGACATCAAACTAGAAGGCAGGCACCAGGACATCAGACTGGAAAGCGGGCACATCAGACTGGAAAGCAGGCACATCAGACTGGAAGGCAGGCACATCAGGCTGGGAAGCAGGGACATCAGACTGGGAAGCGGGGACATCAGACTGGGAAGCGGGGACATCAGACTGGGAAGCGGGGACATCAGACTGGGAAGCAGGGACATCAGACTGAAAGGCAGGCACCGAGACATCGGAGTGGAAGGCAGGCACCAGGACAGACTGGAAGGCAGGCACCAGGACATCAGACTGGAAGGCAGGCATATCGGACTGGAAGGCAGGCACATCGGACTGGAAGGCAGGCACATCGGACTGGAAGGCAGGCACATCAGACTGGGAAGCGGGGACATCAGACTGGAAGGCAGGCACATCAGACTGGAAGGCAGGCACATCAGACTGGAAGGCAGGCATATCAGACTGTGAAGTGGGCACATCAGACTGGAAGGCAGGCACATCAGACTGGGAAGCAGACACATCAGACTGGAAGGCGGGCACATCAGACTGGAAAGCGGGCACATCAGACTGGAAGGCAGGCATCGAGACATCGGACTGGAAGGCAGGCACCAGGACATCAGACTGGAAGGCAGGCACCAGGACATCAGACTGGAAGGCAGGCATATCAGACTGGAAGGCAGGCACATTGGACTGGAAGGCAGGCACATTGGACTGGAAGGCTGGCATATCAGACTGGAAGGCTGGCATATCAGACTGGAAGGCAGGCACATCAGACTGAGAAGCAGGGACATCAGACTGGAAGGCAGGCACATCAGACTGGAACACTGGCAGCAAAACTTCAGGCTGGAACATGGACACAAGGTCAGCAAGTACTGAAACTTCGGACTGGGTAGTAGGCACTGGGGCATCAGACTGGGTAGCAGGCACTGGGACGTCAGACTGGGTAGCAGGCACTGGGACGTCAGACTGGGTAGCAGGTACTGGGACGTCAGACTGGGTAGCAGCCACTGGGTTGGCAGATTTAGATGGGTCATCAGGTTTAACTGGCATGAACGCAGGCTGGAACAGGTTGCTTGGTGTGGAGGCAGGTTGGGTTACTGGCAGGATGGTGTGGGTCGGAAAGAACTTTTGTTTCTTTTTTGGCTTAGCCACTGCAGATTTGTAGGTAACAGCGGGGATGTGAGAAAAGGATGTAGTTGGGCAAAAGCAAGGGCTGGAATGCAGTAGAGACATGGGAACAGTGGCTGGAGGAGGCTTTCGTGGAATTGATACAGGTGGAAGGGAAGAGGCAGGTGGATTGAAGGCAGGATAGGTGCAACAATTGGAGACTGGGTAATAGTATTTGGTAGGGAACAAAATAAACTGGGCTGTAGCTGAGGTTTCCATAGGCGACGGGGAGATAGATTATTGGGAAGGCAGGTAATTAATGGCAGGGCTGGAATGTTGTGGCTTGGCTAAATACAGGTGATCTGACCATGCCTGTAGCACAGGTTGAACAAACATTGATTCACACACAGCCTGACTAACCAGGGATTGCACTGAATGGATGCAGTCAGACAACACCTGCTGGGAACAAGAGGAATAACGTTCCATGAAAAAGGTTGGATCATCCTCTAACAACCATACCAGAGATTCAACTTGGCCATAATTGAAGGCGGGAGAAAAATCGTCACTTCCTTCGGGAATACATGACAGGGCTAGCTTTGCACATAACTGGATTAAGGGCTAAACATCCTCAAATAACATATACCCCTGATCCACTAGGGAATGAGCTGATCGGATCGTTTCCAGCAGTTGGTCACTCGTCCAATCTTTCAAGGTTTGGTGGCAATATTCACCATCCTCTGCTGCCAGCAGAGAATAATAGATAATGTAATTGAAATCCATCTTAGCGAATCCACTGAACCAGGATGGTTCCTCGGTGCAGCCACGTCTGGTCAGGGAGGCCTTGGTATACTATCAGGGAATTAGTAGACCAGACTGTGTGGACTGCACAGAGGAAACCAAAACGCATGTAAGTGAATGATAATGGTGTTTATTTAAATAGGTGACAAGTAAGTGAATACAAACAGCGCACAACTAACCACAGACCCACAAACAACAAATAGTATATACAATAAATGGGAGGTACCAAGATCGTAAACAAAAGCCAGGCCGAGGTCATACACAGGGAGATCAGCAGATGGGTAAGGACGGGAAACCAACAGGACAGGGAGAGGATGGATGAATAGGCTGCAGGGCAGGAATCCAAGGTATTAGGTAATAGAAGGGACAGGTCCAGGATGGGCATGGGATAGGGATCGGGTCAGGTCAGGTCAGATGCAGGCAGTGAGGTTAGGGCGCAGGGAGAGAGATACCAAGGCAAGCATGTGAGGGCTTGCTGGGTATTTATGAGACTGCCAGTAATTGTCCTCATGTAACACCTGAGTGCAGGAGGTGCTGCCTGCCCCACACTGCCGGAATACACCCGCTGGTGGACACCGGTACTACGGCCCATGGATCTGACAGTGCCACCAGCAGGTGAGATCCTTTATCACAGATCCTGGTTGCAAGAAGATACCCGATGGTGGACACTGGTACTGCAATCCACGGGACCAACAGCGCCACCAAGGGGTGAACCCTTTCCTGACACCTGGAGTCTTACTCTGAGCACACATGGAACAGGCAGCTACGAAGGTAGTTACATCAGCCCATAGACTAGGCCACTAGAATTGTTGGGAAATGGCCCAAACGAGTTGATTCTTCCCAGGGTGGCCAGCTGCCTTGGGAGAATGGTAAGTCTGGAGCACGGCAGTATGGAGACTTTCCGGGACAAAGCATCAGTCACAAGGTTTCTCAGGAGGAGCATGGACCGCGGCAGCAAGAATTTTGTCACCCAAAGGAGAAGTAAGACTAGTAAGACTGCGAACCGTAGCCAGAATACGATCAGGAGGAATCATAGGAACCGGAACCGACTTCAACTTGGAAGTGGAGGAAAATTGTCGTGATAAGGCGTCAGCCCTTACATTCTTAGTACCAGGTAAGAATGAGACAATGTAATTGAAACTTGACAAGAAAAGAGCCCATGGCGCCTTTCTGGGAGAGAGGCATTTAGCCGCAGACAAGAATATGAGATTCTTATGGTCAGTAAGAATGAGAACCGGTACAGTGGTACCTTTGAGGAGAAGTCTCCATTCTTTCAGGGCTAAAATGAACACCAACAGGTCTCTGTCACCAATCTCGTAATTGCACTCCGCAGGTGACAATTTCTTGGAAAAGTAGCCACAAAGATGCATAGCGCTCTCAGAGGTAGGACGTTGCGACAGAAGGGTGCCAACACCAGTCTCAGAACCATCAACCTCAAGGATAAAAGGCAACGTAGGATCAGGATGTGGCACGAGCAGAAACAAAGGCAGCCTTGAGACTCTCAAAGGCCTTAATGGACTCCGGAGACCAACTCTGTGGGTTACTGTCCTTTCTGGTCATATCAGTCAGGGGCTTGACCAGAGACGAGAAGTTACAAATAAACTTTCGATAATAGTTGGCAAAGACCAGGAAACGCTGCAGAGGACGTAAACCCACGGGTCGAGGCCACTGTAGGACTGCCGAAAGTTTCTCTGGGTCCATCCAAAAACCAGCAGTGGAAATGACAGCCCAGGAATTTAACCTGTTCACGATGGAACTCGCACTTCTCCAGTTTACAATAGAGATTGTTCTCTCTTAGTTTCTGAAGCACACGACAGACATCTGTGTGGTGGCTCTCCGGAGACTTGGAAAATATGAGGATATCATCGAGATAAACCACCACACATAACTTCAAAAACTCTCGGAGGACGTCATTAATAAATTCCTGGAAAACTGCCAGGGCGTTACAAAGGCCAAAAGGCATTACGAGGTACTCATAATGGCCTGTTCTGGTATTAAACGCAGTTTTCCAATCGTGGCCCTCCTTAATCCGCACGAGATTGTATGCCCCTCTCAAATCAAGTTTCGTGAAAACCGTTTCTCCTTTGAGGAGGTCAAATAACTCTGTAATCAATCGAATCGGGTAGGCATTCTTAATCATGAAACGATTGAGACCCCTATATTCAATACAAGGTCTCAGTTTACCTCAGTTTTTCACAAAGAAGAAACCAGCACCAGCAGGAGACAAGGATTTGCGGATGAAACCTCGAGAAAGTGCGTCTGCAACATACTCCTCCATGGTCTTATCCAAGAACAAGAGGGGGTTTCGGACCACAAAGACCACAATGGGAAGAAAGACCCCAAAGAAATTATTATCAAAATTGGTGACCACGAAGGAAGCATGGAGGATACAATGCACAGGGACATCAGAGGATGGACTACCCAGAACAGAGAGAAGTCAACTGGGATTACGGAAGACAGGCAAGAAACCCCCCAGAGACCCCAAAGATGGGAAAGAGAAAGTGGATTAGGGGTAAACGAAGGGGGACAAAGAAAAAGAAGGCGAGAATACTAGGGAACAGTATTTTTAATCTAACTGATATCAATTTTAATGAGGAAGAAATGCAGGTATTAAACCTGGGTCTGAAATTTGCTCCAGATAAAGATCTAGACAAGTTCGAAGTGTACATTGACCTGCAGAAATTTATTAGGAAACTAAACATAAAAAAGTTTTTTGCATCAAAACAAATCCCTCAAAGAAAAATAGTTGATACAGAGTTTAAACATACCCAATTAAGGAATAATTCCATTTTTAATCCCAAATCTAAAAATAATGAAAGTTTGGAAGTTTTTAAAAAATGGTGGAGGAAGATGTAAAGAATTTAAAGGTGAAGAAATTCAGAAAAGAGAAAATATGGAAAACAATAAAGGAAATAGAGAAAAAGAAGGAAGTGATCATCCGCCTGGCAGATAAAGGAGGGGGGTTAGAGAAACAGACTGTGAAGAAGAGATGAAAAAGTTGCTAAGTGCCGCGGATACGTACAAAAAGCTCAAGGCCAACCCGAAAGGGGAATATGAGAAGAAACTGAAAGCATTTGTACAAAAAGGAAAAGATAAGGGGATTCTATCCAAGAAAGAAGCGAAATTTCTAGTTCCGGAGACGGCTAAAACCCCAATTATTTATTATGTCCCTAAGATTCATAAAAACCAAGAAAAACCACCGGGCAGACCCATAATAAGTGGCACAGACTCCCTATTCTCCAGGCTAGGGGAATACTTAGACACTTTTCTACAGCCACTTATACCAGAGGGTAAATCCTATCTGAAGGATAGCAAACAACTAATCCTGGAGTTGAAAAACATGGAGATAGCAGATGAGGATTTTTTAGTAACAATCGATGTCAACTCACTCTATACCAACATTATACAAGAGGATGGTATTAGCAGTGTAGAATGGGCTCTGCAGACCCAAACACAGCTAAAACAAGCCCAGATCAACTATATTTTAGAAGGCTTAAGGATGGCAATGAGCCACAACTTCTTTTGGTACAAGGGAGAATATTAAACGCAAACTAAGGGAGTAGCTATGGGGGTCAAATATGCCCCCAGCGTCGCGAACCTGTTTCTTAAAAGATGGGAGGAGGAACAAATTTATGGTGTGAGAAAAGAAAATCTAAAATTGTACAAACGGTACATTGATGACATCATTATTATATGGAGAAGCACAGAAAATGATTTGAAGCGTTTCCTTGAAGAAATAAATTACAATATTTATGGCATTACGTACAGGAGTATGGGACAAACAAAGCATTGATTATCTGGACCTCCAAATTTTTAAGGAAGGGAATTGCACACCAGAACTTTTTTCAAGAAGACCGATTGCAACGGATACATTCCCACTAATAGCTGTCATCACCCCAAATGGGTAGGAAGTGTACCAAAAGGCCAACTTATGAGCATCCAACGCAATTGCAGTACCCTATGATTACCAGGCCAATATACTCATTGAGAGGTTCTTGGAAAAGGGATACAAAAAGAAGAACCTGGAATCCCTAAAGAATCAAATCAGAGCAATGGACAGAAATAACATCATAGAGCAGAAGAATGAGAAAAATAATCGGTACAACGAGATGGACTTCTTCACAGGTTTCAGCCGACAACATAAATTAGTAGAAAAGGTTCTTAAACACTGGCCTGTTCTACGGTCGGACAACATTTTAAGAAACTTACTTCCAAATAAACCCTCTTTCCTTCTCTACAGGCAAAGAATACAAAATAAAGGAATTAATAACCTGCACCAGCACACATGTCACATTTGTTCTGGAATGCCCTTGCCACAAGCAATATGTGGGTAGAACTACCAGACCCTTATTCGTCAGAATTAGGGAACACATAAACAATATCAAAACAGGCTTTACAAAACATGGTGTATCCAGACACTTTAAAGAGTGCCACAATGAGGACCCATCTGGACTCATTTTTTATGGTATAGAAAAGATAAAGGGACTTTGGAGAGGAGATAATAAAAGAATAAAAATCTCCCAAAACGAGACCAAGTGGATCTTTACTTTAGACACCCTTCAGCCTAAAGGCCTGAACATTGACATAGATTTAAAGTGCTTCCTCACCAACTTCCAATTTTATCTCCTTTTGTTGAGGTTTTTATTATAAAGGGTTCCCCCATCAACTATGGTCTCCATCATATGCTTTTAAAGCATTTCTGTATGCATGTGATACATCTGACATTTCTCAGCAATTTTAGCGATTTGCGGCTTTATACGATTTACAGCGTGTTTTGCAATTTTTGGCTTTTTTGCACTTTTGCCGCAATTACACGCCCTTCTTTTTTCCTATTTCTCATGACCTATTGATGTTACTACACTTTACCTCACTTCCACCTTTAACCTAAGAGGCTACTAGTATAACACCATTACACCATTTTTGCATAATGAAGGCATTTTTGTATGTATAAATGCACTTTACATACTTTTTTAGCAATTTTTAGCAACTTTTTTGCATTTTGCGACTTTATGCGACTTGCTGCGATTTTCTGCTTGTGCATGTATAAATGCACTTTACATACTCTTTAGCAATTTTTAGCAATTTTCTAGCAATATTTTTGCAACTTGCGACTTTATGTGACTTGCTGCGTTTTTTTGAAAATTTTTTGCATTTTTTATCGCAATAATACCCTCTTTTCTCTTATGTCCACCTTCAGATGTCACTATACATCCTCTAACATCATTTTTTTTTACCTCTAGTCCAGCACAATACCATAATGCAATTATATTTCTTACCCATTTTTTAACCTAAATTTAATTTTGTAATATTGTGTATTATGTGTGATATGTATTTTGGTATTATGCGTTGTGTCCGTTACAATTTGGAGTTAAGTAGTACTTTTAAAATGATCCCTCGTCATGTTGCGGAGTAGTGTTGTCTATTGGCATTTTAAATCACACTACTAGCAATAGCATCCGCCATGCCAAAGCCTAGACTAACTAAAAATGGCCGTGGTCACATGGCCATCAATTTAGGACACACCTCATACCATATAAAAACCTGATGGTGTAGCAGGATGGCACCGCTCCAGATGACGTCCCATTGACGAAACGCGTAGGACAGGACTATACAGCGTCATTGCATCACTTCCGGTTTCAAGCCGTGGAGCCCAGATTGCTCCAGTTTCCTGTTTTGAAATACTGTTTTTGCTTTTAATGATTTTTAATGTGAGTACCCATCAGTATTATTAATAAATGTTTGGATATTTGTACGGTATCACACTATGGAGTCTCTTTCCTCTCTAGATGTGAGGAGACCACTTACATCGCAGACAAGGAGGCACTTGGAGAACACAGGACAGGAAGTATCCTCCCACTCCACAGGCTGCACAGTGGCTCATACTGTGAAGGTGAAATACCTCCTTGTGGAGTGAATAATAGTGGTGAGTGCATTTCTTATGGGGCACTGTTTTCCAAGAAGCACAGTACAATTTGAAGGAGCACATTGTCACTTTATTGGACTTTTTTATACATCAGGGTTTAAGGACGGTATATGCCTATTTCTGAACCCAGTTTCACAGCAACAATATACACCAGTCATATATGTTGGATTTTTTGCACAGAAATGTCACTTTGAATTGCAGGTTTTGCACAGGATTGTGTTAATTTTATTTTATTTTCGTTTGAACACAACAATATGCATTATATATAAGCGGTTAGGAAGTTTACACAGTAGGATTTTTTTGTGGATTTTTGTGAATATACAAATATTTATTTTCTTCACTTTTATTGTCACTTTTTGCACTAATTGCACCCGTGACACACACCCCTCAAGTATTTAAAGGTTGTAGGTCACCTCTTAATAAGAGCAGCGCCATACCTATCCCCTCTTTTTCACATACTCCTCCATGGCCTTATCCTCCAAGACCGACAAAGGGTAAACCCGGCCACGAGGGGGTATGGCACCAGGTTGAAGGTCAATTGCGCAATCATAAGGCCGGTGTGAAAGAAAACTACCGGCTTGAACTTTGTCAAAGACATCGCTAAAATTGCGGTACTCCTCCGGCAGGGAGGAGAGTGAAGAGGTGCACAGGACCTTGGCTACCTTCTGGAAGCATGTCTCACTGCATTGTGGTGACCAGGAGAGAACCTCAACACGGAGCCAATCAAAAGAGGGGTTGTGCCTCTGTAACCAAGGATAACCAATAACCAGCGGAAACCTAGGTGAGGAAATAACTTGGAATTGGATTATCTCATGGTGAAGATTCCCTACGGCCATGGACAACGGAACCGTCTCATGAGTCACATGGGCAGGCTGTAGAGGTCTCCCGTCAAGAGCCTCAATGACAAGTGGAGTGTCACACAGCTGCAGCGGAATCGAGTGCTGCGATACAAAGGCAGCATCAATGAACAGGCCTGCAGCCCCAGAGTCGATTAGAGCCTGTATCTCAATGGACAACTCAGTCCAAGAAAGGGTGACCAAAACCAGGGACTTATCCTACTGGATAACTGGGGACGAAACAACGCCACCTAAGGTCTGTCCATGACAGGACCTCAAGGTTCGGCGTTCCCTGGATGGGTAGGACAAGACTTTAAAAAGTCACAATCTCTCCCTTCTCCTAAAGGTTCTCTCATCCACAGAGAGACGCGTGAAGCCCAAGTGCATGGGTTCATCTTTACTGACCGCTTCTGTAGCAGGAGGCATGGGAGGTGAGGGAGGCACGGGTGGGACTGCAAAGCTCGGAGACAAACGTACAGGAGGCTTCCGCAAGCGCTCCTTAAAAGAGTCTTTCTCTGAGTCTGGAGTCAATGAGGATGGCAAATGTGATCAACCTCTCCAGCTGAGTGGGTATATCTCGGGCCATGATAAATGATATAAAATGATGATAAAAGGCAGCCACGAGGGCCTCATTGTTCCAAGCAACCTCTGCTGCCAGAGTATGGAATTCAATGGCGTAGTTGGCAACAGTTCTCGTACTTGGCAGCAGAAGCAGGGCATGCGGGAATGTCAAATACCCTTTTAAGGGAGGCCACAAACTCAGGGTAACTCAAGACAACAGGTTTTTGCGTCTCCCATAGAGGGTTTGCCCAGGCCAAGGCTCTCTCAGAAAGCAAAGATATCACGAAACCTACTTTGCTTCTGTCCGTGGGAAACGCCTTGAGCAGAATCTCAAAGTATATCTCAACCTGGTTGAGAAACCCTCTGCATTGATCTGGATTGCCCCCAAATCGCTGGGGAAGCAGAGCGGAACCAGACATACCTCTTATAGAGATAATACTCGAGGCGGGTGCCTGCACAGAGACTGGCGCAGCAGCAGGGTCTGCAACTTGGGTTGTACCGCAGCAGCCACAGTGGGAGATTCCAGGTGAGCGACTCAGGAGCGTTTGTAACGCTAAGGCAAACTGATCCATGCGGTGATCTTGCTCATCCAATCTGGAGAAAATATTACGAACAAGTAGATTGACTGTATCTTCTGAATTCATGGCCTTCGCCTACTATCAGGAACCATGAATCAGACCGAGACAGAAGTATAGTTAAATCACACTTGTTTAATAATAATAATAATAATAATAATAATAAAAAGGTAAACAGAGTAAGCGTAGTCAAAACAAGCCAGAGTTCAGTAACCGGATCAGGTAGTCAGCCAAGCCAATGTCAGAGAGCCAGAGATAAAAGTAGTAGTACAGCAAGCAGGATCAGGAGCCAGAAGGGACGTCAGCCAAGCAAGTCTTCAAACAGGAACGCAGGAGAAAGTCTCTGTGATGTTGACAAAGGCGAAGGCAGAGATCAAGTGAGCTGGACGGCTTTAAGTAGGCAGGACTGATGAGCAGAATCAACAACAGCTGGGTAACTGGAGAGAGATGGGAGCTGGCAATTAGCCGACAGCTGAGCGGCTAGCTCAGAGAAGGAAGGGCTGAGCCCAGCCCTGACATCGATCTGACTAAGGGTCACCGGTCATGGTGGAGTGGAATGCAGACGCTGAGAAGGCTTTTTAGGAGCTCAAGTCGGCACTGTGCCAACACCCTGTCCTGGTAGCACCAAATTTTTCAAAAGAGTTTGTTGTCCAGACTTATGCTTCCGATGTAGGATTGGGAGCCGTGTTGTCACAGGTTGTTCATGGCGAGGAGCACCCGGTAGTCTTCCTCAGTAGGAGGTTGACACCAGCAGAGAAAAACTATGCTATAATTGAACGAAAGTGTCTGGCCATTAAGTGGGCTCTGGAATCCCTCAGATATTACCTCTTGGGGAGGAAGTTTAGGCTGATTTCTGACCATGCCCCTTTAACATGGATGAGACAAGGTAAAGGGACTAATGCCAGGATTACTCGGTGGCTCCTGGCACTCCAGGAATTTAAATTTGTAGTGGTGCATAGGCCCGGGAGACTGCATCAAAATGCAGATTCCCTCTCCCGAGTCTATTGTTTTAGCTCCACTGTTGCCTCCACCTCCTTGGCATTTGGGCATGGGGGGATATGTACAGGACGCCATGGCTGGGTCCTGGAAGTACTCCATATTTCCCCTTTGTTTGGACTGTAGTCCCTTTAAGGGAACAAAAAGGGTTAACTCACCTGTCAGAGGAAGTGGGTTTAAAACAAGACAGGAAGTTGTAGGTGGGTGTGGAGGAGTGTAGAGGAGACCATGGATGGTGGTTTGGTGTACAGCGATAAAAGTGTCCTGCCTGGAAGCCTCCTGGCAAGGGAAGTTACCTGCGACAAAACCCAAGGACTTAACTGTGATAGCAGTTCTGGACTCTACAAGTCGGTGAGACTGAAATCTCTTTCTTTTGTTTTTGCTGCTGTGAAGCTATTTAAGTTTAAAGTGGTTGTAAACCCTTACAGACCACTTTGACCTAAAGGTAAGCCTAGATTAAGGCTTACCTGTAGGTCCAAGAAATATCTCCTAAACCTTCACGGTTTAGGAGATATTTGCAAAAAGACAGGCACTGCTGTCTACGGCGCCTGCGCCGTAGACAGCGGCGTGCAGGCGCACTGAGCATGCCTGTCAGGAGACTAGTAGACCAGACTGTGTGGACTGCACAGAGATAACCCAAAACGCATGTAAGCGAATAAATAATATTTATTAAAATAGGTGATAATTCAGAAAATACAAACAGTGCAAAACCAACACAACAAACCCACTACAAACAACAATATATACAGCAAGGGGCAATACCGGAATCACAGATGTCAGCCAGGCCAGGGTCATACACAGCAGGTCAGCATGAACAAGGGATATACCAGAAACATAAACGTTTACCCAAGCCAAGGTCATACACAGGAGATAAGCAACTGAACAAGGGCAGGTTAGGAGAGGGGGATAATGGATGGGATAGGATATAGGCTCAGGAGCAGGCTCAGGTTCAGATACAGGCGCAAGGAAGAAAGATACCAAGGCAAGCCTATGAGGGCTTGCCGGGTATTTATAAGGCTGTGGTAATTGGCCTCATGTTACAGCTGAGCGCAGAGTGTGCTGTTTGCTCCACACTGCCGGAGTGCACCCACTGGTTTACACCGGTACTACAGCTCAAGGATGCAACAGTGCCACCAGCAGGAGAGACATCTTACTACAGGTCCCAGGTGTTGGAAGACACCCGCTGATGGACACTGGTACTGCGATCCAAGAGACCGATAGCGCCAACAAGGGGTAAACCCTCTCATGACAGTACCCCCCCCAAAGGAGCGGACGCTCCAACAAGGTGAAATTGTCCAAAGTTCATGGCCTCAAACTGAACAACAGATGAGGGCACATCAGGCTGGGCATCGGGTACATCAAACTGGACAGCGGGCACATCCGGGCAGACAGCGGGCACATCCGGGCAGACAGTGGGCACATCCGAGATGACAGCGGGCAGGGATACACCAAGCTGGGCAGCGGGCACTTCAAGCTGGGCAGCAGGCACTTCGAGCTGGGCAGCAGGCACTTCGAGCTGGGCAGCGGGCACGGACACTTCAAGCTGGGCAGCAGGCACGTCAGTCTGGGAAGCTGGCACATCAGTCTGGGAAGCTGGCACATCAGTCTGGGAAGCTGGCACATCAGGCTGGAAGGCAGGCACTGAGACAACAGGCTGGAAGGCAGGCACTGGGACTATAGGCTGGAAAGCAGGCACATCAGACTGGGAAGCTGGCACATCAGACTGGGAAGCTGGCACATCAGACTGGGAAGCAATCTTCGAGACATCAGGCTGGAGGGCAGGCACTGAGATCACAGACTGGGAAGCTGGCACATCAAACTGGGAAGCTGGCACATCAGGCTGGTAGACAGGCATCGAGACATCAGGCTGGAAGGCAAGCTTCAAGACATCAGGCTGGGAAGCTGGCACATCAAACTGGGAAGCTGGCACATCAAACTGAAAGGCAAGCACATCAGGCTGGAAGGCAGGCATCGAGAAATCAGGCTGGGAAGCTGGCACATCAAACTGGGAAGCTGGCACATCAAACTGGGAAGCTGGCCCATCAGGCTGGAAGGCAGGCATCGAGACATCAGGTGGAAATGCAGACACCGAGACATCAGGCTGAAAGGCAAGCTTGGAGACATCAGGCTGGAAGGCAGGCATGAAGACATCAGACTAGGAAGCGGGCACATCAGACTGAAAAGCGGGCACCGAGACTTCAGGCTGGAAGGCAGGTATCAAGGCATCAGACTGGAAAGCAGGCACATTAGACTGGAGAGCGGGTACATCAGACTGGAAGGCTGAGACATCCGGCTGGAAGGCAGGTGTCGAGACATCCAGCTGGAAGGCAGGCATCGGGACATCCGGCTGGAAGGCAGGCATCGGGACATCCGGCTGGAAGGCAGGCATCGGGACATCCGGCTGGAAGGCAGGCATCGGGACATCAGACTGGAAAGCAGGCACATTAGACTGGAGAGTGGGTACATCAGACTGGAAGGTGGGCACATCAAGCTCGAAGGCAGAGACATCAGGCTGGAAGGCAGAGACATCAGGCTGGAAGGCAGGCCCCGAGACATCCGGCTGGAAGGCAGGCCCTGAGACATCCGGCTGGAAGGCAGGCACCGAGACATCCGGCTGGAAGGCAGGCACCGAGACATCCGGCTGGAAGGCAGGCACCGAGACATCCGGCTGGAAGGCAGGCACCGAGACATCCGGCTGGAAGGCAGGCATCGAGACATCCGGCTGGGAGGCAGGCATCAGGACATCAGACTGGGAGGCAGGCACATCAGACTGGATAGCAGGCACATCAGACTGGAAAGCGGGCACCGAGACTTCGGGCTGGAAGGCAGGCATCAGGGCAGACTGGACAGCGGCACATCAGACTGGGAGGCAAAGACATCAAGCTGGGAAGCAGGCACCGAGACATCCAGCTGGAAGGCAGGCATCAAGACATCAGACTGAGAAGCGGGCATATCAGACTGGAAGGCAGAGACATCTAGCTGGAAGGCAGGCACCGAGACATCCAGCTGGAAGGCAGGCACCGAGACATCCGGCTGAAAGGCAGGCACCGAGACATCCGGCTGGAAGGCAGGCACTGAGGCATCCGGCTGGAAGGCAGGCACTGAGGCATCCGGCTGGAAGGCAGGCACTGAGGCATCCGGCTGGAAGGCAGGCACTGAGGCATCCGGCTGGAAGGCAGGCACTGAGGCATCCGGCTGGAAGGCAGGCACTGAGGCATCCGGCTGGAAGGCAGGCATCGAGGCATCCGGCTGGAAGGCAGGCATCAGGACATCAGACTGGGAGGCAGGCACATCAGACTGGAAAGTGAGAGCAGGTTGGGTTACTGGCAAGATGGTGTGGGTCGGGAAGAATTTTTGTTTCTTTTTTGGTTTAGCCCGTGCAGTTTTGTATGTAGGAGCAGGGCTGTAAGAAAAGAAAGTAGCTGGGCAGAAGGAAGACCAGGGAACTGTAGCTGGAGGAGGGTTTTGTGGGACTGTTACAGGTGGAGGAGAAGAGACAGGTGGATTGAAGGCAGGATAGGTGCTACACTTGGAGACTGGGTAGTAGTATTTGGTAGGGGGCTGATTAAACTGGGCTGTAGCTGAGGTTGCCATAGGCGACGGGGAGATAGATTCTTGGGAAGGCAGATGATTAATGGCAGGGCTGGAATATTGTGGCTTAGCTAAAGACAGGAGATCTGACCATGCCTGCAGCACAGGTTGAACAAACGCTGATTCAAACACAGCCTGACTAACCAGGGATTGCACCGACTGGATGCAATTAGACAACACCTGCTGTGAACAGGAGGAATAATGTTCTATGAAATAGGCTGAGTCATCCTCTAACAACCAAACCAGGGATTCAACTTGGCCATAATTGAAGGGGGGAGAAAAATCATTGCTTCCTTTGGGAATGCATGACAGGGCTGGTTTTGCACATAACTGGATCAGGGGCTGAACATCTTCAAATGACATATACCCCTGATCCACTAGGGAATGAGCTGATCGGATAGTTTCCATCAGCTGGTCACTAGTCCACCCTTTTAAAATCTGGCGACAATATTCACCATCATTTTCTGCCAGCAGGGAATAATAACTGATTTCATTGAAATCCATCTTAGCAGACCCGACAAACCAGGATGGTTTCCTCAATGCAGCCACGTCTGGTCAGGGATGGCCTTGGTATACTGTCAGGAGACTAGTAGACCAGACTGTGTGGACTGCACAGAGATAACCCAAAACGCATGTAAGTGAATAAATAATATTTATTAAAATAGGTGATAATTCAGAAAATACAAACAGTGCAAAACCAACACAACAAACCCACTACAAACAACAATATATACAGCAAGGGGCAATACCGGAATCACAGATGTCAGCCAGGCCAGGGTCATACACAGCAGGTCAGCAGGAACAAGGGATATACCAGAAACATAAACGTTTAGCCAAGCCAAGGTCATACACAGGAGATAAGCAACTGAACAAGGGCAGGTTAGGAGAGGGGGGTAATGGATGGGATAGGATACAGGCTCAGGAGCAGGCTCAGGTTCAGATACAGGAGATACAGGTTTACGGGATAACAGGTCAGGGCGCAAGGAAGAAAGATACCAAGGCAAGCCTATGAGGGCTTGCCGGGTATTTATAAGGCTGTGGTAATTGACCTCATGTTACAGCTGAGCGCAGAGTGTGCTGCCCTCTCATGACAATGCCGCTGCTGATGGCGATATGCCGTTAGTGGCAGCTCACGCGCGGGAGTTACATCATTGCGGCTCCAGCCAATCACAGAGCCGGAGCCACGATACCCGGAAAGAAGATGGACGCTCTGTAGCAGAGGGGACAGCGGTGACATTGCAGGCTCCTGTGTCAGGTAAGTGACACATAATGGGCTACTATGCGATGCAAAATGTTCTCACTGAACTTGTCAGTCTATATTAAAGTTTCTATAGAGCCCAAACATTCTTTTGTGGTTTTGGATAGAGTCAGAAAGAAGTGTAAAACTACTTGTTAAATTTAATTGCGGTCTGTGGTATCTGTTAGGGAGATTCCCTCTCTCTATTTGTCCTGGTGGCTATTGTCTATGACCAAACACTTTACAATCTGCTTCTACAATCTCCTTTAAAGGATAAGTTCACTTTTTGGAAAAAATAATAAATGCACATTTTTTTTGCAGGTAAAAAAAAATGTGCATTTATAATTTTTTTTTTTTTTTTTGAGCCTGTAAATTATTGCACCAGCGATCAGCAGGGAGAAGAACCCTGCTAGCTGTCACAGATGGGATCGTGGAGGTACGGGGGCCGGTCCGTTCGTAACATGTTACACCCTGATAATGGGTGTAACATGTAACATGTTATGAAAGGTGAACTTATCCTTTAAAGTGATAGTAAACTGCCGGCTTTTTTTTAAAACCTGCAAGACAAAGTTATAATGTGCTAGTATGTGAAACTTAACCCAAAACGAAGCCCTTCAGCAGTGTTCTGTCACTGCTGACAGGGCTTCCATCTTCACCCGGTCTCGCTTCCGGGTTGGCGGGCTCCGGTCCTTTGATTTTACAAACAGCAAAGACATCACTGCCACGCATGCGCACTGAGCTGCTGTTCACGGCACAGAGCTCTGAAGAAACGGCACGGGTATGCCGTTCCTTCAGAGCGCATACGCCAGTGATGTCACCGGTGGATTCACAAGTAAATATCTCCTAAACTGTGCACTTTTAGAAGATATTATTTACAGTACCTATAGGTAAGCCTTACTATAGGCTTACCTATAGGTAAAAATCATCCATGGGAGTTTACTCCCACTTTAAATCTAAAAAAGTAAAATGCAAGGGCCTTTGTGAATCAATAGAACATTATTGGATTGTCCTCATATTACATAAATTAAAATGAGATTGTAAAGGGATTGTACAATCAGATTTTAGTACGTAGGGCCTATGAGTGACCATACACTACTGGATTTTTTTCATTCAGTCCACTGACTGAACAAAAAATTTGATAGATTTTCCCATCTAAATGGAAAAATCCATGTGCTAGTCTATTATATTTGATCAGAATACCCTAACCGCAGCTGCAACTGATTGGCTACAGTTGCTGTTCTGTGCGTTTCCTTACATTATTTGCAATTGAAGGATGCCAAACAGGATAGGGGGGAGGAGGTTGGGGGTGACAGGGTCACCTACTAAGCAAATTGTGTCCAGTACATCAGAAACCAGCCGATAAATATGGTCACTGTATGGGCAGCTTTATAACATGTATTTGTTTGCCTATTGTGAGAAGAGAACGGCGTTACTTGATGTTTTGACATTTCGTTCAACCCATTGTTTATTCTGAAAATGCTTTCATTTATTAGGTTGATTTATATCACTTTTATCTTACTGTTATTTTATTATATGTTGAGCCGCTTATGACGTTTCTGGCTATTGCGAATGTACCTAATGTGAAGATTTCCATCAGATAAAATCCTGCCAAATGAAATCCAATAGGACCTTATACAGCAGAACAGCACGGTCACTGAAGAGCAGCTTATTGACAAAAGACAGACTATGCTACAGATCTGAGTAATATTTCTATTAGCGGATATTAAAGATTGTATCTTGGTACAAGCAGAGGTTTATATTATTAGGTAAATTATCAGACTGACTGTAATACATCCTGCTAAGACTTTATCTGTATATATTTTAAAGCTATCTCCAGCCAAATAGTTTATTACACAGTTGTACATATACAGTATGTTAACTATGTTGCCTGTTAAAATAGTTTCTATTAGATTAGATTCTAATAGATTCTGTTCAACCATTTTTGTGATTTATGCACATCTGCCACACTTTATAGTCAGAAGCATAACAGCATTTACCAGCAACAACAATGTTGATAAAACCCTTGTGGCATTCAATAATAATATGCTAATAATATCGCTAATACATTTTCCATATACTTAATTAACAGAGTGCTGTCCTTTTCCATCTTTCCTGTATATAAATATTTCAGCATCATAACCTAAAACCTAATCTAAATAGGGTTGTACAGTTGTAAGGCAATGTTAAAGAATAAGCATGCATAACAGTAACTAGTTACATATAATGAAGTATCCTATGTGCTGCTGGCTGGTCTCTTAGTTGAAAGGTCCACCCCCCCCCCCCTCCCCCATACCGCTGCAGCTGTAATCTTCCAGTGCTGTGGGGGTTAATACAATATACTGTACATAGACATACTGTACATAGGCACTTACCTTTAGCCCTAACTATGCCCACCCTTTCTGACCCCCTTTTTAATTCATAGAACCTGTACTATAGCTCCAGCAAAGTGAATGAATGAAGGCGACGGACCTTTCATTCATTTGCCTATTCTCTATTCATAGAATGCTTTTTATTAATGGAAGCTATATTACAGCTCCTATGAATGGATGAGGGGCAGACAGGATGGGCATAGTTGGCATAATTGATAAGTGACTATGAGATGTCCAGCAGTATTAACTGGTGGGGGTGTAGGAGTGTGGAAGGGCACAAAGGAATTCAGATTTCAACTAAGAGACCAGCGACAAGAAAAAGGGACACTTGGTATTGAATGTATGTCCCTTGTGCCAACTTTTAGTGCCCCTATTGGAAGATTTCCCCTCTATTACTTTTCTGGGGACAACCCACAATTTGGGATTTTATTTTACTTTAATTTATATTGATAATGTTAAACAGGAGAAAAAGAGAGGATGAATCTCCTTGAAGGAGTTGTAAAGGCAGAAGTTTTTTTTATCTTAATGCATTCTATGCATTAAGATAAAAAATCTGTGTGTAGCAGTGTCCCCAGCAACCCCCTATAATTACTTACCTGAGCCCCTTCTCTCTCCAGCGATGTCCATGATTGTCTTAGCTGTCCCAGAGACTCCTCCTGATTTGTTGAGACACAGCAGCGGTGCCATTTGCTCCCACAGCTGTCAATCAGGGGAGAGAGGGGGCAGGGCCAGGTCTGGGCTCCGTGTCTGAATGGATACACGGAGCTCTGACAAGGCTCGGTTATCCCCTGCACCCATGGGCATAATCACTTTAATAGGGACACAGAGAGCAAAAAAAACTGACAGGTGTTCTAATCCCTGTCCACCCTGTTAAAAACGAAACAAAAATTTTTGCCTTTATGTTATTATTTAAGCGACAGCCGTTGCGTCAATATAGCTTTCTAAAGCTGGCCATACACTAGTAGAATCCTGTTTGAAATATTTTGTTTTAACAACATTTGTTCAATTTTGTAATGGTTAGTGGGGTTAAACCGATATCTGTTTTTGACCACATTAACAACATAATCAAAGGTGCAGGATGGAAACTTTTGCTGGGAAGAACCTTTTTCTAACAGTGTATAGTGTTCTTATTCAGGAAAGTTTATTCGTTCCAAAAATATTCATATGGAAATTCATTTGAAACTCTACTAGTGTATAGCCAGCTATAGCAGCCAGCAGGCATAGTATTTTCCATCACGTTAATGAGAACATTTCCCTACTGTCACTTTTTTACTGTTTACGTTGGGGATATGCAAAAGGGAAATGGTGGGGTTGAGATGTCTGTATATGCCCAAGACCCTGTGTATAGCCAAAACATTTTTTTCTTTTTGCTGAAGTGTAAAGGGATTAGAATCAGGCTTTTATTAATGTCTGCAGCCCTACTGGAGATATTCACTTTTTTTTATTTAGCCTAATGACCCGTCACCAGGACAGAAAGTGATGGGCAATGCAAAATGTCACTGCAATAGGAAGTTAGGAGACCTATCTGAATGGGGACATCTGCTCAGGTGACCACTATCAAAGAGGGGCTATCTCCTAACTTTGGAGAGATTTCCTTTCACTTTCTGTTGTGTCCCTGAAATACAAAAGGATGGGAAATCACCCTAGTGGGACTGCAATAAAAAACGTCAGGGATTCTAACCCCTCCCTGTTCTAAAAAAGTTTTGGCTTTAAATACACTTTAATTCAAAATTTTCAAATGGCTAAAAGGGTATCCTCTTACAACATATACTCTCATATCCTATAAATATTTATTGCAATCTAAGGCCTTATGCACATGATAAAGCTCCAAATATTCTGGATTTTGTTCTGCCAGAATCTGGAAGAAAAAATGCCTCTAATGTTGAGTATGAAAGAGCGTTAACATACGTAGTGCATTCAGCGTAAATTTTTGTTTTTTTTACATACATATTTATGTAGCACCAACAGTTTGTGCAGCACTTTACAACATAAGGACAGACAGTACAGTTACTATACAGGAAGAATCAGAGGGCCCTGCTTGTTAGAGCTTACAATCTAGGAGGGAGGGTCAAGTGATACAAAAAGTAATAGCTGTGGGAGATGAGCTGATGTAGAAAATAAAAGGACAGTTGTTAGGTAGGGGCAGAATAGGCTTCTCTGAAGAGAAGGGTTTTCAGGAATCATCTAAAAGCAGAGTAAGAGATAATCAGACAGTTTGGGGTAGGGAATGAATTCTACTGGCTATAGATCTCTATGTTCCACCCTGGCGTGGGGATTCTGTTAAGAGGGGTGTATCAAAATTGGAGATCTATTGGATATACTAGCTCAAATCTTATTTTCCTATGGGTATGAATGTGGAGTGAGACATCAATGCTTTTATGAATAAGGCTTGAAGTTCCCACTCTATGTTGACTTATTAACCGCTTGCCGACCAGCCGCTGTCATTTTACTGCGGCAGGTCAGCGCGATCCCAGCACGTCGGCTCGCGGGATCGGGATAGCAGGCGCGCAGGGGTACCGGTGACCGCAGGGTGTCGCAATGACCGCCGGCCACGATCGATCGTGAGCACAAGAGACAGGACAGGGACGAGTGTGTGTAAACACACACTTCTCTGTTCTGTTCTGTGAGGAGTGACGGATCGTGTGTTCCTATTAGCTAGGAACCACGATCCGTCACTTCCTCTGGTCAGTCCCCTCCACCTTCAGTTAGAAACACACCTAGGGAACACAATTAACCCTTTGATCGCCCCCTAGTGTTAACCCCTTCCTTGCCAGTGACATTTTTACAGTAATCAGTGCATTTTTATAGCACTGATCGCTGTATAAATGCCAATGATCACAAAAATGTGTCAAAAAAGTCCGATGTGACCGCATAATGTCGTAGTCCTGAAAAAAAATCGCAGATCGCTGGCATTATTAGTAAAAAAAAAAAAAAATAATAAAAATGCTATAAATCTATCCCCTATTTTGTAGATGCTATAACTTTTGTAGAACTTATGTAGAAGAATACATATCGGCCTAAACTGAGAAAAAATTAGCTTTTTTTAAAAAAAAAAAAAATGGGGATATTTATTATAGCAAAAAGTACAAAATATTGTGTTTTTTTCAAAATTGTAGCTTTTTTTTGTTTATAGCACAAAAAATAAAAACCGCAGAGGCAATCAAATACCACCAAAAGAATGCTCTATTTGTGGGAAAAAAGGACATTAATTTTGTTTGGGTGCAGTGTCGTATGACCGCGCAATTGTCAGTTAAAGCGACGCAGTGCCGAATCGCAAAAAATGGCCCGGTCATTCAGCAGCCAAATCTTCCAGGGCTGAAGTGGTTAATTTATTCAATTTTAATTTTGGTTGAATTTTCATTATCTTACAGTAGGTTGATATCCATATTTCCTTTTAATGTTGAGTTGATCTCTGAGCCTCTATTCTGGTTATTATACCTTCTACATGAATTTATTCTTATCTCCATTCCTTCCATACCAATGTTTTTTGGTTGGTCGCTATTTAGTTCACTATATTTTTTAAATTTTAAACTTTTCGTTTTTCTTATTCCCATTATATTTCAATATAATTTACCTTATGCTTATATTATACAGCTCTTCATTATGATTGGGTTCTGTTTCACTCATTTACTTATTGTGCTCATTTTTTATCCATTCTATTTTAATTCTAGTTGTGTTATGTCATTACGAATTATTCCAGTTTTAATTATTTAATATATATGTTTGGATATTTGATCTTGTTATTTGGATTTGGGTCTAGAGGAACATGTTGTTTATGTCTCTCTATTTACCAATGCTAAATATTTTAACTACCATCTTGTATTTCATTATGATCAGTTTATTCCGTGGCGTCCCCTTTTCAACTTCTGGATGAAGCTGCCAGGAAGTATAGGGTGTTCTGCCGCTGTGTTGACTGGTCTCATTTTAGAGCGAGGCTTGAGTCACACCGCGTCATTTCCCCGTTTTCATTTGCTTTGCGGACAAGTCCTGATTCAATATGAGGCTTGGACAGCATTGCGTCATATCCTTTTCATGTTTATGTGGACATGTCTTGGCCTAGATTGAGGCTTGGGCTGCATGGCATCATATCCTTTTTTTTATCTAGTCATTTTGGTGTTTTAAGAGGCGTGGAACGCACGCCAGCGCCATTTTGGTACGCCTTAGACAGGATATCCAGGTGTCCCCTATTGCTAGTTTTGGGGCAAATTTTTACTGGCAGAAGTATCTATATATACTGCAGCGATTATACATAAGCATCACACCCCAGATGATGTCCAGTAGGATGAAACGCGTCAATGACGCTCCTGGAATCGTTGCTTATGTCTACATGTTATTAACAAGCTTGTTATACCGGATTTGTTGTAAGTGCAACCCCCTTTTTTTTACCATTAAACGTCATACAGTATCACACTATGTGCGGTTATCTGTTTTTCAAGCATACCATTATGGATCATTGCAACATCTGATGTGTGTCAGGTCACCTTGAGACTAGGTGACAGATGCACACCGTTGGGATCAGGAGTGAACCGCAAGTTAGTGGACCCTACGGCTGACTGCTGTGGATGGGAGTCAGGGTGGTAAGGAAGGTAGGGCCGCTGGAACACCAGCACGGATCCCACCGGGGTTAGAGCATAAGATTCCCTGGGGCACGGAGTCTAAGAGCCAGCAGGTGTTCACCATAACCGTCCAGATCAGCAGGAAGGGATCTTCCTGCTAATTCATCCTTCACTCTATCAGAGAGGCCATGTAAAAAGGTTGCAACTAGGGCCTCATTATTCCAGCTCAATTCAGCTGTGAGGATACGGAACTGAAGAGCATACTGTCCCACAGAAGCGGACTCTTAACAGAGACGTAAGAGAGCGCTAGCCGCTGAGGAGACATGACCCGGTTCCTCGAAGATATTCCGAAAAAGTTTCAAGAAATCAGACAGGCTAGAAACCACTGGATCATTCAGTTCCCACAGAGGGGCAGCCCAAGCTAGCACCTCGCCGGACAGGAGGGATATAATATAGGCTACTTTCGCCTGATCGGACAGGAAGTTTTGGGGCTGAAGTTCAAAATGAATTGTGCACTGGCTAAGGAACCCCCTGCAAGCCTTGGAGTCCCCAGAGAAACAGGCCGGAGCTGGCAGTTGTAATGAATGTGTGGCTGCGACTAGTGCGATAGGTGCAGCAGTATATAGCGGTTGAGGTTGTTGAACCTGGCGTCCTAATGAGGCCTGAACCTGTTCAAAACAGGATGCCAAATCCTGAAGGAATCGCATCACCTGAGTCTGATTAGATTCCTGGGTCTTGAGTCTGCGAACTATGCCCTGCAATGGATCGGCTGCAGGAAGCGGCACGTCAGCCAGGTGCTGATCAAACTGTCAGGTCACCTTGAGGCTAGGTGGCTGATGCACACCGTTGGGATCAGGAGTGCACCGCAAGGTAGTGGACCCTACGGCTGACTGCTGCGGATGGGAGTCATGGTGGTAAAGAAGGTCAGGCCACTGGAACACCAGCACGGATCCCACCGGGGTTAGAGCGTAAGATTCCCTGGGGCGCGGAGTCTAAGAGCCAGCAGGTGTTCACCAGAGCCTCTAGTGGTGAGGATGGACTGGACTGCAACTGGCTCCAGGTCGCGACCCCCAGGGTCCCCCAGCTTGCACCCACAGTAGGCAACAGGAGGATAGGGATAGTAAGGGAATAAGCCAAGGTTGATTTAAGATGGACTTTCTGAGGATGGTTTTTGATTCATTTTGAAATCATCTTCGATTGTTATATTAATTTTTTTATTCATTTATTTGCACATATTTATATATTTTTTCATTTGCTTATACAAATCACATTTGTTTTAATTTGTTCACTTTAGCACCACACTAATAATGAATTCTATTGGCCAGATTATTAATTCATTCTGGACATCGAAATATATGCATGTAAATATGCGCACACAAACGTTTACGTGCATATTCACGTACAAAACGCAAATAACCTGAACTCCCAATGCAGGTTTGGGGTATTTTTTTTTTTTTTAAATAAAAGCTCCGGACATTTTTAGCAGGGGCATTTATATGCCCTTGTGCCTGAGGCCTTACACGTGATTGGGTGTTAGTTTGTGTATAAAAATAATAGGAACAGAATTTTGAGTCACATTTGTCAAGTTACGCCTTGTGCAGATTATTCACATGAAAGTGTGGCTCGAAAAGTATCAAAATAGCTCTAAAACTGTAAAAATAATTACAATGACTGCTGCTTGTATGTACAGAGAAATAGCTTTTACCCATTTGTGTGTCTAAAATTTACAAAATTAACTGTATATCCCCATCCTTAGAAAAAAAGTTGTAGACATGAGCTTACAGTACATCATGTCTGCCAGAACATTCCCATTCTTCTTTGGCACAAAAAAGAAAATGTCATCCAATTTATGAGATCATACCATAGAACATGTTTTTTTGTGTGGGCTGGCAGACTTTATTATTGATAACAATGTATAACTAGTACTGAGTTTTATAATGCACATAAAATCACACTATATTATTCATGTCTTTGGCAAAAGAAAGACCACAACTGGAGCACCAATTTACTGTAATGTTATAATAACCTAGAGTTTAAATCAATTCAGATCCACATGGCTATGTTTTGCCAAGTTCCGATATCAGCTTTGGGATTTCTGAATAATTCAATGTCTGTGGTCAGGTTGGAACACTCAGCTCATACTACTGCAACCAGATCTGTATAAATGCAAAGAGCCAGGGTCTCTGCCAAATGGAAAACCTCCAATATGTCTATGAAATTGCTGATTCCACATAAATTAGAAAAATGAAACACTTAACAACAGAAATAGATGTATAGTTCCCTAGTGGAGAGTGAATATTTTATATCCTGTTTTTATAAATTTAGGAAACAAATAAAACATGCAAAAATATAACCAGCAGGTTATCGTAAATCATGGCTCTTACTATTTGACAGTTAGGTTGTATGCACTTTTTTGCCTGTCTACAAAGTTCACTTTCTCTCATAAACAGGTTATATCTGAACTTAAAGGTTTTAATTAGGCAAAAAGGCAGTTGCATTGGTTCAGTACACAAACCATTTAGCTGTGTGCCAGAAGTAAACATTAAATGATATATACATATAAGTGTTCAATTTTTAATTAAGTCAGAAGGTGAACAACTGTACACGAGTCACCAGGATTGGGAACCAACAATAATGCTATTGTAATAATAAACCTCTTTTCATGGGAGAAATAATGCTATCGTATTGTATGTTTTTTTTTTTAGTGTAGAGAGCATTTAAAGTGGTTGTAAAGTCAGAAGGTTTTTTTTTATCTTAATGCATTCTGTGTGCAGCAGCTCTCCTTGGCCCCTCTAATACTTACTGATCCCATCTCTATCCAGCGATGTCCACGAGTGTCTCTGCCGTCCATCCTGATTGGCTGAGGCACAGCAGCGGTGCCATTGGCTCCCACTGCTGTCAATCAATGCCAGCCAATCAGGGGAGAGAGGGGACCAGGCTGAACTGCAGCTGTGTCTGAACGGACATGGGGAGCTGCAACTCGGCTTGGGTGCCCCTAACACTTACCTGAGGTCCCTCTCTGTCCACAAGTGTCTCAGCCGTCTGAAATTCTCCCTCTTGATTGGCTGAGACACAGCAGCGGCGCCATTGGCTCCACTGCTGTTAATCAAAGTCAGCTAGCCAATCAGGAGAGAGGCAGGGCCTGTCCAAATGGACACAGGGAGTTGTGACTCGGCAAGCTGCTTGCTGTGGGGGCACTCAACAGGAGGGAGGGGCCAGGAGCACAGAAGAGGGACCCGAGAAGAGGAGGATCTGGGTTGCTTTGTGCAAATCAACTGCACAGTGCAGGTATGACATGTTTGTTATTTTTATAGAAATAAAAAAAAAAACTTTACAATCACTTTAAAGTCTTACTAAGTATGTAAAAAGTGTAGGAGGAGCTTTCGTTCTGCTCTCACTGTCCTATTAAATTTCAGGACCCTTGATACCCTGTCTGGACAGTGCTAATTGGCCCTGTGCTGATCACATGCACTCTCCAAAGAACAAATAAAACTCTCTAGCAATACACACCAAACGGAGCATGTGCAGCCTGACTCCTTCCATTTATAATATTCGAAGAGGAGTTGGAGACACTGAAAGAATGTGAAGATCAGAGAAGACAGGATCAAACAGCCTTTTTACACAATGCAGAGGATTAATCTCTTAGGTTCCACAGTTAGTACGGGCTCTGAGGAAGAAGGTACTCCTTCGAAACGCATCAGACAGCAGTGGTCCTGATGTCCTCTCCTTTGCCATCTGCAAACTGTCGGTTTCAGGACTGATCACCATGATTAGGTAGCTTTTACAAGCAAATTTCTCCACGTTTGTGAGTAAGTTTAATTTGTTTTTATCAATAAATTTGCTTGGGACAATGCACAAGGCCGGTGCGCCCTCTTTTCTTTACTCTTTCTGTGACTGTTAGGATATTCCCAATCCTGGAGAGCAGCAAGGCCTGAGAAATGATCCCTTGAACAATAAATCACCCGGACATCACGCTAATGTGCAAGAGTGTTTATTTGCTGTAAACAAGCATGCTTTACTGCATATACAGACTGATTTTACTGTTGTGGGTTTAGTAACACTTTAAATTGTATGTAATCCTTAAAATTACCTTTTCCCATGTGGTCCCTTTGGTCTGTTAAATACATCACCAGAACCCCACCGCACACACACACATACACCAATTTTTTTAAGAGAAGAGGAGAGTGGGGAGATGTTCTGTAGCCCTAAACAGGACGAAAAATGCTGACTATAACCCTAACAACACATCCCTACAATCAAGCACGGAGACACTGAAGATGGGTCATGGATGGGTTTTTCAGCATGACAATGATCCAAAACATACCACCAAGGCAACAAAGGAGTGGCTCAAGAAGAAGAACATTAAGGCCATGGAGTGGCCTAGCCAGTCTGCAGACCTTAATACTATAGAAAATGTATGGAGGGAGCTAAAACTTCAAGTTGCCAGGCGACAGCCAAGAAACCTTAAGGATTTAGAGACGATCTGTAAAGAAGAGTGGACTAAAATCCCTCCTGAGATGTGCGCAAACCTGGTAACCAACTACAAGAAGTGTCTTACCTCTGTGCTCCCCAAAAAGGGTTTCTCCACCAAGTACCAAGTCACGTTTTGCTTGGGGATCAACTACTTATTTTACCCACTGAACTTAATGTATAGCATTTGCTTTATATGCATTTTCTGGGTTTTTGGTTGATATTCTGTCTCTATCATCTAAAATACACCTATGATAAAAATTATAGACCCTTCATTTCTTCGTAGATGGGCAAAATTGCAAAATCTGCAGGGGATCAAATAATTACTTTCCCCACTGTATGTTTTTTCATTTTTTTCATTTTTTTTTTTTTTTTTTAACACACTTCGACCAAAGCAATATAATGTTACCATACTAAGGCTCGATTCACACCTATGCATGTTGCTTTTGAGCGTTTTTGGAGGTTTTTTTTTCATGCTTGCCACGTTTTTGAGCAGCGTTTTTGCGGCGTTTTTGCTGCGTTTTTGCCGCGTTTTTGCCGCGATTTGCGTTTTGCGTTTTTTTTTTTTTTTTTTACAGTCTAAAAAAAAAAAAAAAAAAAAAAAAAAACGGCAAAAACGCATCAAAAACGCTGCAAAAACGCTGCAAAAACGGTGCACTTGCATTTTTGATGCTTGTCCATTGAATTCTATTACATGCAAAACGCTGCATTTTGCATGAAAAAAAGTCCCTGACCCTTTCCAAAAATGCAGAGAAACAAAAAAGCATTGATGTGAACATGTTCCATAGGAACCCATGTTAAAAAATTCCCGTGCATTTCTGCAAAATGCATCAAAAAACGCGCTAGTGTGAATGGAGCCTAACACTGTACTACTCTGGGAAGTGATCAGTATTTTTTTTTTTACACATTATGTTTGCATTTAGCAATGGATTTCATTGCTATATGCAAGCATTTTACTGAATGAAATCAATTCATTCAGTTTGTTTTGTTGTGATTAGCTGTGATTGGCCAGAGCTAATCACATGGTACAAATGGGCTGTGATTGGCCCAGTCTGTACCATGTAATCACACTCACCAATCACATCTAGCAACACAATTGTATACAATGAATGGCTTGAAGGGAAGCCATCCATTGTTTACAACTGTCATGTAACCTGATGTGATTGGTTACAGCGGTCACATGGTAACGGCAGTGGTCCAGCACAGTGATCAATCATTGGCTGTGCCCCACATGTGGGGTGCAATCCGGGAGGACATCATATTATCTCCCCCCCTGGATTGACGAGAGGTTCCCACTGGCGTCATCTTGTAATAGGCTGGGTGGGTGTTAATAGTGCCCAAGGTAATTAGTCACAGTGGTGACCGGTGTGGCATGGGAATTTCTCACTAGATGGCATGGGTGCGTTCCTGGGGAAGATGCAAGGGCAAGTATAAACTTGTGCCACAAGGTTCCAAATGATTGGCCTATTACAGGTGACAGGTTCCTGGCAGAAAGCCACTCTCTACAGTTTTATAACCCAAGATTGTCTGCTAAATATACTATATTGATGTGTAAAAAGAATGATTAAAACTGTATTAAATCCAAAAGAAAATATTTATTATATTGCAGCTTACCAATTTTTAGAGGATGTGACTGCATTCAATTTATTTTTTAGGCTATTTCTTTTATATTCACATGTGATCTGCGCAGTTGGTCTGTTGTTTTTCAACAGAACAAGCTGCTCTGAAGATGTAGCAGTTAGAGGCTTGAGACAAACCATTTACCACTAACAGGTGTGCTTAAAATCATCAGTTTTTAATTATTTATATAAAACCATTACCCCAAAAGGGAAAAAAACCTGTAATGCCGTGTACACATGACTGGATTTTCCAGCAGAACAGGTCAAACGGAATCATTCCATCGGACATTCCGATCGTGTGTGGGCTTCATCTGATTTTTCCTTTCGAAAATTCTGACGGACCTAGAAATAGAACATGTTTTAAATTGGGAAAACCGTTCGTCTTTATGCTATTCGTCTTTATGCTATTGGCTACTGGCTATTGAACTTCCTTTTTCTAGTCCCGTCGTATGTCATCACATTCTAAACGATCTGACTTTGGTGTGATCATGTGTAGGCAAGTCCGTTTCGGCGGAACTCCGTCGAAAAAACCGTCAGAGTTCATTCCGACGGAAAAAAACGGTTGTCTGTACGCGGCATTACTGATTATAAAATGTCAGTTTGTCTTCAATTTGTACCTAAATCTGCTTGTACATCTAAAGCCGCGTACACACGAGCGGACTTTTCGACCGGACTGGTCCGACGGACCGAGTCCGGTGGACAATTCGACCGTGTGTGGGCTTCATCGGGCCTGCAGCGGACGTTTTCAGTCGAAAATCTGACGGACTGTAGATTTGGAACATGCTTCAAATCTTTCCGACGGACTCGAGTCCGGTCGAAAAATCCGCTCGTCTGTATGCTAGTCCGACGGACAAAAACCGACGCTAGGGCAGCTATTGGCTACTGGCTATCAACTTCCTTATTTTAGTCCGGTCGTACGTCATCACGTACGAATCCGTCGGACTTTGGTGTGAAGGTGTGTAGGCAAGTCCGGTCTTTAAGTCCGTCGTAACTCCGTCGAAAGTCCGTCGGAAAGACCGTTGGACCTTTGTTGTCAAAAAGTCTGACCGTGTGTACGTGGCATAATACTCCACTCCCCCCAGATTGACAGTGCTGCTGTCCAAAGGTGTCTCTGTTGCTTCTTCATCCAGAGTGGGAACACTCTAATACAGGAGGTCAGTCCTGGCAGGATCACCAGGTGAGAACAGAGGGAAGAAAGCCTTAAAAAGAAAACAAATGCAGCTACTTTATCTAATGATTGGTAAGATGCAATATTTTTTGTTTTGAATACAGCAGTGAAGGGATAAAACGCCTGTCCATTTAATCTTTGCTGCTTGTGTCATGTTGAATAGATTTCCCTTCACTTTCTGTCCCAGAGATGCAACAGGATGTGAGAGGAAATCTCTACAAAAGGAATTCTCTCTTCTGCGCGTACACATGATCGGAAATGCCGCCAGCAAAACTCCGATGAGAGCTTTTTGTCGGAAAATGCGACCGTGTGTATGCTCCATCGGTCTTTTGCTAGCGGAATTACAGCTAGCAAATGAAGGCCTCTTGAGTCCCTTAGGGAAAGAGAGCCTTGACTGATGGGGGCATGGCCAGAGCTTGACAAGGTGGCTGAGGGGTCACCAAGGATTGGTTGTTAGGGGGGGCGGGCTGGGCCTGAGCTCTGTAAAACTTGTGCCCCAGGGGATTCTGGGTCTTTCAGGAAACGTGGTTGGAAGAGCCCTCCTCCTGCTATCCCTGCTCGGGAGCCGTAGAGCCGTGGTCTGGGCCGCTCGAGCACCACCTCCTGCTGCCTCTTCCCCTGACTGCCTCCTTGCGCCCGGCTGGGCGGGAGCTGCAGCGCTTCCTGTCCCCGTCCCACACGGGAGGGTGTCTGCTGCTGCCGTACCTGGTCCCACGCCCGCTCTCCCGCCTCCTCCCGGTCCACCCAGAGTGCTTCCACCTCCTGGGCTGCTACTTTCAGGGAAGATACTTTTTTGACATATGCCTCCCCATGGGCTGTGCCATCTCATGTTATTTCTTTGAGCTCTTCAGTAGCTTCCTTGAATGGGTAGTAGAGGCTGGTTTTCAGTCCTTAATACATTACTTAGACGATTTCCTCTTTGTAGGCCCAGCGGACAGTGGTCGGTGCCAGCATCTCCTCTCTGTTTTTCAGGACACCTGCCGATGGTTTGTGGTCCCACTGTCCGCTGACAAGACTGAGGGCCCCGTGACGGTTTTAGCCTTTCTGGGCATAGAAATTGACATGGTGGCGCAGGGCCGGATCCAGGGGGGCAACGGGGCAATTGCCCCCTCTAAGAATGCAGGTGACAGTGCGGGCGGCTCCGTGGGTGACAGTGTGGGCGGCTCCGTGGGTGATAGTGCGGGCGGCTCCCCAGGTGACAGTGCGGGCGACAGTGCGGGCGGCTCGGTCAGTGAGTGGGAGCCTAAGAGAGGGTGGGTAGCTGGGCGGCTCTGTGTGTGAACGGGCTGCTGGCCAATCAGGGAGCCGGCGGGCAGGGGAGCAGAGAGATGATATCATCTCTCACCACCCTGCATCCCTGCAGTTCCACCCTCACTGTGAAGGCAACTGTGGGTAGCAGAGAGATTATATCATCTCTCTGCTGCCTGACTGGTAATCTGCTGCCTGACTCTGGGACGCAGCAAGAGACCACCTTAGCAGGAAAGTGACACAGCAGGTGACAATCCACATCTGGTGACAGACGTGGCAAGTGACAATTCGCAACGTGTGGCAAGTGACAATCCGCAACATGTGGCAGGTGACGTGGCAAGTGACAATCCGCATCTGGTGACAGGTGACATGGCAAGTGACAATCCGCATTTGGTGGCAGGTGACATGGCAAGTGACAATTCGCAGCGTGTGGCAGGTGACGTGGCAAGTGACAATCCGCATCTGGTGACAGGTGACGGGGCAAGTGACAATCCGCATTTGGTGGCAGGTGACATGGCAAGTGACAATTCGCAGCGTGTGGCAGGTGACGTGGCAAGTGACAATCCGCAACGTGTAGCAGGTGATGTGGCAAGTGACAATTTGCAGTGTGTGGCAGGTGACGTGGCAAGTGACAATTCCCAGCGTGTGGCAGGTGACGTGGCAAGTGACAATCTGCATTTGGTGGCAGGTGATGTGGCAAGTGACAATCCGAAATTGGTGGCAGGCGACGTGGAAAGTGACACACTCAGGGCTCCCACTGATTCTGCATTATGGTGAGTTGAACTATTTCATTTTATATTACAATGTAAGAATAGAAATAATGCGCTTCAATCATTCTGACACCATAATAACCATGGTGCCGTGATGATTGAAGCGCCAACACCAGCCGTTTCTCCGATAAATTGCCTGCAAAAAAAGGTATTTTCTGGCAGTGCTCCTCCCGAGACTAGACTCTGGATCCGCCCCAGCGGTGGCGATGGTTTTTCGACTGCCCAGCGACAAGCTGGCCAGGCTCCTCTCCCTGGTCTGCTTGGCGAGGGGGGCCAAGAAACTACAATTAAAACAACTTCAGTTTTTGCTGGGTCACTTGGTCTATGCTTGCAGAGTCATCTGCATGGGGAGGGCTTTCTGTAGACGCCTGGCGTGGGTCATGAAAGGGGTGGCTGCCCCTCACCACTATGTCTGGATTACCAAGCCCATGTGTGATGACTTGGGGATTTGGCTATCCTTTCTTCAGTCCTACAATGGCCTTGTTGGTTGCCGGAGGAGGTACCGAACCCACAGCTGGAGCTATACACTCCTGTGGTTTCGGCGCCTTCTTCCAAGGGGAGTGGTCTGCCGAGTGTTGGCCGGCCTTATGGGGCCGCATGGATTTGTTGCGCAACCTCACCCTGCTGGAGCTCTTCCCGATCATTGTCGCCATTGAGCTTTGGGGTAAACGGTTGCACAACCACCAAGTAATTTTCGGTGCCCCAGACGATGTCAATTTATGACGAAATGTATGTCTGGCAGACAAGACATGTTGACTTCATCGTGGTAGACCTTCCGAGCGGACGGGCGCTCGCAAGCTGGCCGGCTTTACATGCTTTTTATCCACTTTTGTCTGTAAGTGTAATCTTTACTTTTTATTAATAAATTTTACAACGGTAATACACTATGAGAGCTTCCTTTTTGTTTTCCCGGCCAACACTTGGTACCCACTTCCATACATCCTAGCGGGTGTCAGCTATACGGAGTCCCAGTTGATGTTTTGAGTGATCCATCCATGATCCCCACATTAAGGGCCTTGGCTGGGTTATAGCCGCAAGCTTTTATTTGCTTGCCTCTGGTAAGAGCACATTCCTTATGGTGATCAGCACTCAATGGTGGTGGAAGATTATATTGTATTGTCACAACATTTACAACATTGTGTTTTGCAATTATATTTTCATTATCATTATTTTTTTTGATATTTTTATATTCACCTATCTTTTGGGTTATCATACCATTATTATTTCAGTTTTTGAATTTCACCTATTTGTTCTATATTGGTTTATCACTATAACCTGTATAAATCTTCAGCGCAGCTATTCTTCTTTTTATTTTCTATAGGTGTATGTATTCCACACATTAGTTGCTGCTATGTTTGGTTTTTAGGCTAAGCACGGTATTTACTCTTTCTTTACAATTTTCTGGTCTGACATTATGAGCATGGTGCAGGCGGTTAACAAACAGTCAGTCAGTTCCCCTCTTCCCCTCCGGTCGTATCGTTACTTTGTTTTTTGGTTTTAAAGTTTTTACGTTTTAACATTTGTTTTAGGGCCAGGCATGTTCTCGGGACTGCTAACGATATTGCTGATGCTCTCTCCCCTCTACAGCTCGATCTCTCTTGCTCCCCGGCCCCGTCGGCTTCCCTGGAGGGCCTCCCCTGTCCGGAATATAAACAAAAAAGTCAGTGCTACTACCCATACATCACATAGAAAGCAGAGATCCCAGGTGCTCGATCCACAGTCGCTGGCTGAGTAGGTAAATGAGGAAAAGATGATCCGCACTCCGGTGATTGCTCTTAAGAAGTATAATATTTATTGACAAGCCACAGTGACCAAACGCAAATAAGAACAGTTGACGCGTTTCAGCCTATAAGGCCTTAGTCATAACCACCATACAGACATGAAACTTTGGGCTCCACCCATTAATTGTCTTGAATGACTACAGGCAATTATTCAAAAAAGGGGAATCAGCTATACTGCATATTGAGAGATCCATATGTATACCACTATTTGTCACACACCTTAGAGTGATAATAAGTGCATGACGTTGGTTATACACGTTCTGTGGTCTTAATTTCTGCTATCAATCGAGACATCGCCCAGTGTTATGCAGTCTTTATCAACTTGATTCTCATTTGGTCTGAAATCGTGCCTCACTTGCTAAGAACAGTTGACGCGTTTCAGCCTATAAGGCCTTAGTCATAACCACATTACAGACATGAAACTTTGAAAATAAATAGTAGCTCCAAGGATCACTGGCTCCACCCATTAATTGTCTTGATTGACTACAGGCAATTATCCAAAAAAGGGGAATCAGCTATACTGCATATTGAGAGATCCATATGTATGCCACTATTTGTCACACACCTTAAAGTGATAATAAGTGCATGTGTGCACACACTCATGCATGCACTCATGCACATATACATGATTAAAAAACAGCATGAAATACAAAAAACATTAGATACAAAAAATAAAAAATTAAATAAAAATAATAATTCAGGTAAGGGAAAAAAGACACCAGAGGAGGAAAAGAGAGAAAGAGAGAGGAGGCTCTGGGGGGAGGCATGTTTAATGTAAGTGCAAATCCAGATCCCACCTCAGGTTTAACCCCTGAGGCGATCTAGTTTTTAATCTAAAAATCCACCATGCTTCTCTCCCCAGTAGCCTTCTCTCCCTGTCACCTCCTCTGGGCGAGTGAGACAACCATTCTATTCCTCTAAAGCGGAAAGAGGAGAGATCGCCCTGGTGACATTCCCTAAAGTGACGTGTTGCATTCGAAATATTTCTAGCATTTGGGTTATCTGTGTCACAGTAATGTTCCCCTATACGGGCTCTCAAAGGACGTGTAGTACAGCCTACATATTGGAGGCTGCATGAAATCCCCTGTCTGGCCCACTTGTGGAACCTCGTTTCTGATGCCTGCTAGACCTCCTTCGGGCGTCGCTTTCCCCACGGACATGGGCGTCGTACTGTCGTGCGTGGGACGAATGGGTCCAAGTGTCGGGCAGTGAGTTTTCAATCTCTTCTTCACATGACAGACGTATGACTTTGTTTGCTTACCTAGTTTATTTGCTGCAGAGAGGTGTTTCGGGTTCTACTGTTTCCTCGACCATGTCTGCTTTGTCCTTTTGGTTTCAGCTCCTTGGTTGGGAAGACATCACAAAAGCATTTCCTGTCCAACGGGTACTGCGGGGTTGGAAACGTGCTACCCATTATCCCGATTCTCGGAGCTCGGTTCCCCTACAGATCCTATCCAGTATCCTTTCCCTGTTGCTGTCCGTGTGCACCTCTATGTTCGAAACCCTTCTTTTTCGTGTGGCCTTCTCTTGGGCGTTTTTTGGTGCCTTTCGCATCGGCGAATTGGTTTCGAAATCCACATCCTCGGCGGGTGGCATTCTGACGGAGGATGTTTCCTTCTCTGAGCCCTGCGTGACGGTGTTGTTGCAGACCTCGAAGACCGATAGCTTTGGCAAGGGTAGAAGGATTGTTCTGTACCCTTGTGGTAGCCCCTTTTGCCCTGTGTCGCTAGTCTCCTCTTTCTTGGCCGCGTGCCCCCCGTCCCTCACCTTTTTCGTTCATGCTGATTCTTCCTTCCTGAGCAGGTTCCAATTTTTGTGGGGTTTTCCGTCGGTGCCTCGAGATCATGGGCCTTCACGCGATTTTGCAACCCACTTGTTTTGCATCGGTGCTGCTACTGCTGCCTCCGGTATCGGTTTCTCCGATATGGAACTTCAGCATCTGGGTAGGTGGGAATTGTCTCGTTTTTCATTGTACGTCTGCCCACATCTGCTGTGTTAATTATTTCAGGTTGTCACCCAGCTCTAATATGGATAGTTGGAGATTCCTTCATCTACTGGGCCGCTCGTCGGGTGGAAATTCGGAGCTACAGGAAGAATTTGGGTTTCGCCTATGATATCGCCAGGATCCGCTGGCTTGGGCTCCGTGGGTTACGCTGGCCCCAGGTCCTTCTGGAATGTTTGCACCTTCGTGCTCATGTTTCTGGTTCCATCATCTTGGTTCTTCATGCTGGTGGGAATGACGTTGGTTATACACGTTCTGTGGTCTTAATTTTCGCTATCAAGCGAGACATCGCCCAGTGTTATGCAGTCCTTATCAACTTGATTCTCATTTGGTCTGAAATCGTGCCTCACTTGCTATGGGCTAGGGAGATACCTGGCCCCCGCCTGGAACGCTTCCATCTCAAAGTTAATGCCCAGGTTGCCAAGTTTGTTTGGCAGATCGGAGGATTTGTGATCCGGCACAAGGATTTGGAGGGTGCTAACGATGATCTGCTGAGATCGGATGGCATCCACCTCAATGACATTGGATTGGATATCTTTAACCTTGGCCTTCAACGTGGTGTGGAACAGGCGCTGGCTGCGGTGGGGCGCCCGTCAGTTATCCACTGACAGGCGGGTGGCGGTTTATTGACCTTGCCAGCATAAAATGTCTGTAATGAGATATGCCCTTGATGGAAATGGGAAGTAGGTGGCCTGTCCAGCACTTATGGTAAGGACAGGCCCCCTTCCCTCCCCCCTTTTTGGAATTGTGTGCTCACAGTACAACTGTGACTGGCATTGCTTGAAAAGTGTTCACATGTTATTTGTTGGTTTTAATAAAGCTGTGGCCTTGCCCTTTCCAACCTAATGGTTGTAAGTGTTTTTATTTAATGGGATCAGGGGGCAAGGGGGGAAGGTTTGTCTATATATCTATGTTACAGTTAATTGTACCTGGGCTCATTGCACCTCAGCAGTCAAGATTGAGAGCATGTTCTCTATTTTTCGATCGGGAAAAGTTCCTATCCGAAAATGCGATTGTCTGTATGCAATTCGGACACGCAAAAAATCACGCATGCTCAGAATCAAGTACGAGACGGAAGCACTCGTTCTGGTAAAACGAGCGTTCGTAATGGAGAGAGCACATACGTCAAGCTTTGGATCTTTTAATGCAGCGTATTCTTTTGTTCTTTATAATGATAGAAGAACGAATTTGTTTTGCTGCTGATATTCACACAGAGTTCTCACAAACTTATTTCTTTATTATTTCTCGTGATCGCCTGAATAATCTTTTTTGTTTTTAAAGCCAGATCTCCATAATAATGTTTAGAATTATTTTTTATAGTCATTTTTTTTTAATCAAGATCTCCTTTTTTTTGATTATTTTTAAATTATTTTCTAGTGATCTCCATATTTTTTTTTTTTGTGTCAAGTTTCCACAACAACATTAGTATCTTGTATTTTTAAAGCTCAAGGAGGTTGGTTGTTGTCCCTTGTTAATTTGACATTGTATTTTTGAAAATGTACCTGCCTACTCACAAACAAACTGTCCTTTTTGAAGAAAAACACATCTACATCTACACATGTACATAAATCTACATCTATTCTGGCTCATAACAAAATAAAGAGGAAGGCAACGCTGGAGAAACTGCTTGGATTTGCGAAGCCTTTGTGCCCCAGGGCACACATCAACTCTTTGTAACTAAAAATTGGTAGCCTGAGAACTCCATATACAGTGGCTTGCGAAAGTATTCGTCCCCCTTGAACTTTTCAACCTTTTGCCACATTTCAGGCTTCAAACATAAAGATATAAAATTTTTATTTTTTGTGAAGAATCACCAACAAGTGGGACACAATTGTGAAGTGGAACGAAATCTTTTGGATTTTTGAAACTTTTTTAACTAATAAAAAAATGAAAAGTGGGGCGTGCAAAATTATTCGGCCCCCTTGCGTTAATACTTTGTAGAGCCACCTTTTGCTGCGATTACAGCTGCAAGTCGCTTGGGGTATGTCTCTATCAGTTTTGCACATCGAGAGGCTGAAATTCTTGCCCATTCTTCCTTGCAAAACAGCTCGAGCTCAGTGAGGTTGGATGGAGAGCGTTTGTGAACAGCAGTTTTCAGCTCTTTCCACAGATTCTCGATTGGATTCTGGTCTGGACTTTGACTTGGCCATTCTAACACCTGGATACGTTTATTTGTGAACCATTCCTTTGTAGATTTTGCCGTATGTTTGGGATCATTGTCTTGTTGGAAGATAAATCTCCGTCCCAGTTTCAGGTCTTTTGCAGACTCCAACAGGTTTTCATCCAGAATGGTCCTGTATTTGGCTGCATCCATCTTCCCCTCAATTTTAACCATCTTCCCTGTCCCTGCTGAAGAAAAGCAGGCCCAAACCATGATGCTGCCACCACCATGTTTGACAGTGGGGATGGTGTGTTGAGTGTGATGAGCTGTGTTGCTTTTACGCCAAACATATCGTTTTGCATTGTGGCCAAAAAGTTCGATTTTGGTTTCATCGGACCAGAGCACCTTCTTCCACATGTTTGGTGTGTCTCCCAGGTGGCTTGTGGCAAACTTTAGACGAGACTTTTTATGGATATCTTTGAGAAATGGCTTTCTTCTTGCCACTCTTCCATAAAGGCCAGATTTGTGCAGTGTACGACTGATTGTTGTCCTATGGACAGACTCTCCCACCTCAGCTGTAGTTCTCTGCAGTTCATCCAGAGTGATCATGGGCCTCTTGGCTGCATCTCTGATCAGTCTTCTCCTCGTCTGAGCTGAAAGTTTAGAGGGACAGCCAGGTCTTGGTAGATTTGCAGTGGTCTGATACTCCTTCCATTTCAAAATGATCGCTTGCACAGTGCTCCTTGGGATGTTTAAAGCTTGGGAAATCTTTTTGTATCCAAATCCGGCTTTAAACTTCTCCACAACAGTATTACGGACCTGCCTGGTGTGTTCCTTGGTCTTCATGATGCCCTCTGCGCTTTCAACAGAACCCTGAGACTATCACAGAGCAGGTGCATTTATACAGAGACTTGATTACACACAGGTGGATTCTATTTATCACCATCAGTCATTTAGGACAACATTGGATAATTCAGAGATCCTCGCTGAACTTCTGGAGTGAGTTTGCTGCACTGAAAGTAAAGGGGCCGAATAATTTTGCACGCACCACTTTTCAGTTTTTTAATTGCTAAAAAAGTTTAAAATATCCAATAGATTTCGTTCCACTTCACAATTGTGTCCCACTTGTTGGTGATTCTTCACAAAAAATTAAAATTTTATATGTTTATGTTTGAAGCCTGAAATGTGGCAAAAGGTTGAAAAGTTCAAGGGGGCCGAATACTTTCGCAAGCCACTGTAATAGGGAGCACAATCAGATCCAGGACTCCCAGAGATCACGAACAGCAGCAGATGACATATATGTCCCCAGGCTGCGGTACTACAACAGCCTGCGTCTTCTGTCAGACCAGACTGAACCCAGGCCATCACTTTCTTGTCTTCCCTGCAGCCTTCCCTCCACGCTTCCCTGCAGCCTTCTTTGGAGGCTGTGGCTCTGGAGGTGGACTTGTGGCAGGAGGAGGATGGGCGAGTGCACATAAGTGCATGTTCTCACTAATTTGGCCCCTCAACCCCTTCCGAAGGGCCTGAAAAATAAAATTCTCACACATGAAGCCTTGGCCCTCCTCCATTTGCTGCAATTTTGCAGCTACATAGCAGCCATAGGCCTCTTCAGCGTCAGGGGTGTTTTCAGGGCCGCATTAGTGTCCTTAATGAGGCCCAGTGCTGCCTCCTCCACGTTACTCCCCTTCCTGGCCCTTTTTGTTGTAAGGCGGAGGGGAGGCACCTGGGATTGTGTGAGGCTACTGGGCCTGGCCACCTCCTGGCTGACACTTACCCCCGCCTCCTCCTGGCTGCCACATTCCAGAGCCTCGTCCTGGCTGAGGTCTTCCGGTGTATGAAAAAGGGACATAGTTTTCATTTTTGGTTCATCAATCACACACAATTTTCAGCTTATGACTGTTGCAAATTGAATGTTAATAAATAGAAAAGACTATCATTCTGAGCCCAGCATTTTTCATTCTTGTCCCAATCATTTTTGGCCCCTACTGTCTATTGATATGTAAAACACTTTTTCTTCAATCATTCATTTGTTAGCAATAATAACATCTAGTTAACAACAATAATTTTCAGACAATAAATACTGTATCTCACAAAAGTGAGTACACTCCTCAAATTTTTTAAATATTTTATTATATCTTTTCATGTGACAACACTGAAGAAATGACACTTTGCTACAATGTAAAGTAGTGAATGTACAGCTTGTATAACAGTGTAAATTTGCTGTCCCCTCAAAATAACTCAACACACAGCCATTAATGTCTAAACCACTGGCAACAAAAGTGAGTACACCCCTATGTGAAAACGTCCAAATTGGGCCCAAAGTGTCAATATTTTGTGTGGTTACCATTATTTTCCAGCACTGCTTTAACTCTCGTGGGCATGGAGTTAACCAGAGCTTTACAGGTTGCCACTGGAGTTCTCTTCCACTCCTCCATGACGACATCACGGAGCTGGTGGATGTTAGAGACCTTGCGCTCCTCCACCTCCCATTTGGGGATGCCCCACAGATGCTCAATAGGGTTTAAGTCTGTAGACATGCCTGGCCAGTCCATCACCTTTACCCTCAGCTTCTTTAGCAAGTCTTGGAGGTGTGTTTGAGGTCGTTATCATGTTGGAAAACTGCCCTGCAGCCCAGTCTCTGAAGGGAGGGGATCATGCTCTGCTTCAGTATGTCACGGTACATGTTGGCATTCATGGTTCCCTCAATGAACTGTAGCTCCCCAGTGCCGGCAGCACTCATGCAGCCCCAGACCATGACACTCCCACCACGGTGCTTGACTGTAGGCAAGACACACTTGTCTTTGTACTCCTCACCTGGTTGCCACCACACACGCTTGACACCATCTGAACCAAATAAGTTTATCTTGGTCTCATCAGACAACAGGACATGGTTCCAGTAATCCATGTCCTTAGTCTGCTTGTCTTCAGCAAACTGCGGGCTTTCTTGTGCATCATCTTTAGAAGAGGCTTCCTTCTGGGATGACAACCATGCAGACCAACTTGATGCAGTGTGCAGCGTATGGTCTGAGCACTGACAGGCTGACCCCCCACCCTCTCAACCTCTGCAGCAATGCTGACAACACTCATACGTCTATTTCCCAAAGACAACCTCTGGATATGATGTTGAACACGTGCACTCAAGTGGAACCTCTCCTGTTAAACCGCTGTATGGTCTTGGCCACCGCGCTGCAGCACATTTTCAGGGTCTTGGCAATCTTCTTATAGCCTAGGCCATCTTTATGTAGAGTAACAATTCTTTTTTTCAGATCCTCAGAGAGTTCTTTGCCATGAGGTGCCATGTTGAACTTCCAGTGACCAGTATGAGAGAGTGAGAGCGATAACACCAAATTTAACACACCTGCTCCCCATTCACACCTGAGACCTTGTAACACTAACGAGTCACATGACATCAGGAAGGGAAAATGACTAATTGGGCCCAATTTGGACATTTTCACTTAGGGGTGTACTCACTTTTGTTGCCAGCGGTTTAGACATTAATGGCTATATGTTGAGTTATTTTGAGGGGACAGCAAATTTACACTGTTATACAAGCTGTACACTCACTACTTTACATTGTAGCAAAGTATCATTTCTTCAGTGTTTTCACATGAAAATATAGAATAAAATATTTACAAAAATGTGAGGGGTGTACTCACTTTTGTGAAATACTGTATGTTCAAAAATACTATACCTGGCTCCAGCTGGGCTCCTCAACTTCTTCCAGGATGGAAGGGCCAGGTTGGTCCTCGGAAGCTTCAGCTGGGGTTGAGGGAAGGGCGGATGGAAGTGTAGAAAGTGATTCCCTGGCTTCAATCTGGTCTTCCAGAAACCGCATCCTGTTGTAGTACCACAGACTGGGTACATACACATCCTTTGCTGCTGCTCCTGATTTCATGGAAGCCTGGACATTATTAAGCTCCTTCCTATACGTGCTTTTCAAGCTACCAATTTTGCAGCAGCAGTTTCTCCAGCGATGCCTTCCTAGCTGGTTTATTTCGATATAAGGGGTTTTTCACCTCCCACAAATTTCTCATATCCCTGTATCTGTCTATGAACTGGCCCATGAATTCTGGGTTTTTGAATTGTTTCATATTTGCTGCAAGACAAAACACAAGACAAAAACACGAATATCAGGCTAAACTCTCCTAATCTTATCCCAATATAGGCCTCAATCTCGAATCAGTATAGGCCATTGATGTCCCAAGTTAAAATGTTTTCCTTCGTTATAACGTTCGGCACTTCCTCCACTCACAGATCGTATGTACAACCATGCGTGTTAGCTTTATATATACTGCGCATGCGTGAAACTCCGCCCGTGTCGCCAGCTCCTGACGTTCTTTGTAGAATATTCCCCACCTCTTCTCTTTCGTCGCAGTGGTAGAGGAACATGGTGGAGACACAGCAGGTATGTAATAGCAGTAATGAGGAGGAAAGACCGGAGCTTGAAACGTCACAATCCCTCAGGAGATTTAAGGCCTCAAATATAGCCTTTATAGAGATGGTGGAGATGGTGGACATCTTGAAGAGGGCCAACTATGACGGTAAGTATGGACCGTACCTAAAGCCAAATGTGAGAAAGGCCAAGATCATGACTAAAGTTGTTAAGAGTCTGCACAGGAATTTTGGGGTATGACGATCCAAGGAGCAATTGAGGAAACGCTGGTCAGACCTGAAATTGAGGGAGCAGGATCAGTACAGAAGGATCAAAAAAGTGTTTTTAAAAATAGGTAGTTGTTGTGTGTTCCGATTTTTATTATTACTTGCATGCTGCTCCATGTGCTTTTCTTTACTGTTGTACAGTTTAAAATGGCTACTTTCATGTTCATGGGCACAGTAATCGGTCGTAGGAAACATAGTTTGTTTGCCAACTAAATACAATGTTTTGGGCAGATACAGGGTTAACTACATTTGGTCATGCTAATTTGTATTAAAAGAAGTTTAGGACATTGTTGTCTAGATGTGTTTGAAACTAGAAAGAATTGCGAACTTGATTCAGTGTAATGTAAGGAGAGGACACTCAGCAGCTGTTTACACATCTGGACTCAGGAGCACTAATGTGGGACACAAGAACAAACATGGTGTGTATTTTTTCTTTTAGGAGATGTGCATGTTGTGGAAGAACAATCTACTCATTTCACGAGTGACAGTGCACAAACGCTAATCCAGGACATAATGTTTTGTAGTCAGGATTTAAACCTCATCAAGCAAAAAACAAATGACATAGAACAAAAACTGAAGAACATGATTGGTGTACTAGGAAGAATCTAAAGAACACCAAAATGACTCCATTTTCTATTTTTGGGGACCAATTTTTTCCTTTTTTTTTTTTACGCATTTTAAAAGCCAAATTTTGAAGATGCACACAGCGTGTCAACATGTGCTATCTGCCATCAGGGAATATCAATGTACGCATTTTGTGGGTGCAACCCAGTGGCGGCCAGTCCATAGGGGGCGCCCGGGCGCTGCCCCCCCCTCCTGTGTAGTCACAAAAAAAAATTAAAAAAAAAAAATTTTTAAAACTGCCCCTTTAAGAAAAAAAAAGTCCTTTAACATAGTGCACTATGTTCAAGCGCCAGACACAGTGCACTATGGGAAGCGAACACATCAATACAATCACGAGATTGCAGATGTGGCGCTTCATTTGCTGGAGTTTATCCCGCCTTGCGGCGCTTTCTGAAGTGCCAAGTAGCTTCCGCCCGGCGCTATTACTACGGCCGGGCGGTTTGATTGACATCTGAGTTTGATGTCACTTCCTGTTTTCTCTCTCCCATTGCGCCCGGGACAGAGAAAACAGGAAGTATGAAGAGCGGACCTCTCCATCGCTGCTGGAAGGACACACCGCGGGAGAGGAGAGGACAACACAGTCAGCAAGGTAAGTGCCGCTGCTGTGCTCCCACGGGGGGGGGGGGAATCTGTATCATTTTTTAAACCTGCTGGAGTTTTTGTGGTTTTCTTACTCTGAGATACATTTTGGCATGGGTTTCTCTCTGAGCGCTTGAGCCCGCCCCTGCCTGTGTTGCAAAACATCCGGAACAAACACACAGAGAGAACTCTGCTGGTCTGATCTGCAGCTGCACACTGGCTGCTAACTTTGCTCTCTCTCCCGCACTAACTTTGGGTATAACAGCGAGTAGAAGAGCCGTGCCAGTGACTACACTTGCTATCACACAGATCCAGCCTGTCCCTGACAAAACTCTAGCCCTGCAGCCCCAAAACAGATGCCTCTGATCCTTCCCACGTGCTCCCCCCTCCTTTCCCTGTGCTTGATAATGGCGGTGAAGTCCACTCCAGCCAGCTACTATCTCTGATGTTCTTCCAACCACTGCACGGTGCCTCTCTGATCCTCCCCCGTGCTCTCCCCCTCCTCTTACTTGGGCTTGATAACAGAGGTCACTGCAATGGCTCCTTTTCAGCCTCACAGACTGCACACCTCCCGTCCCTGTTTTCTCTGCATGCCTGGTTGCTGTGAATCTCCCTGAGCTCTCTCAAACACCACAGTAGAAGAGGGGTTACATTTAAGGCCAGTTCACACTGCTGCGATGTCAGACATCACATGTGATTTGCACCGCACTGCTGTGCAAATCTCATGTGATGTCTGTGTGATGCAAATTCAGCCATACAGATAGTATGGCTGAAATCGCATTCGGACCAAACTCACACGGGACCCATTTTTTGATCCGCACCAGAATCGGATCACGTGGGTGTTCACACCCACGTGATCCGATTTCTGTCCAAATTCACAGTTCGCACTGCGATATGCAAACTTTACTGGAGGTGTCATTAACATTGTATTGACACCACCAGCAGTTCGCAAAGGGCAGTGTGAACTGCCTGCAAGTTGTATGCGATGCAGGAACCCATACTGGATTCGCAGGGTTCCCGCATCGCTGCAGTGTGAACCGAGCCTAAGAATACCTGTCTTGCTCAGCAGTAGCCTGGCCTGTCACCACAAATTCTGTCATCACCAATTCTGGCCCTGCTACCTGCACTACCTGCACCTGCGATTTCTGCAGGGAAGCAAGCGCCGAGTACTTCTGGATCCCTTGCCAGCCTGGCCCAACCACAACTCACAAGTGGCTGTCAGTAAAACACTTTGGGGAAAAAAAAGTCTGTGATTCTGAACTGTGCATGCGCAGTCTGAAGCCAGCCGTTTAGAGAACTGCTGGGCTCAGCCTCAGTTTAGGCAGTGGGATGTGGTTTAAATTCACACACCCCACCACACGAGTAGAGACCGAGCCCAGCAGTTCACTAATCGGCTGGATCCAGACTACGCATGCACAGTTCAGAATCACAGACAAGGATTTTTTTCTAAAGTATTTTATCGCCAGCCACTCATGAGTTGTGACCAGGCCAGGAGGTATTTAACCACCTGCAATCCACACTATAGCCGAATGACAGCTACAGCGCAGAAGGCCAGTTCTGGGAGGCTGTCATATGACATCCTCCCATGATTGCACCTGCCGCGCTCTGTGACCACAGTGTCCTCTGGACACTGCTGATCACAGATTGAGGTAAAGAGCCAATCAGCAGCTCATTACCACGTGATCAGCTGTGTCCAATCACAGCTGATCACAATGTAAACGGAAGACAGTTATGGGCTTTCCTTTCCTCATGCTGACTGTGTGAGGAAGGGAGAAGAGAGCCAATAACTGGCTTACGTAAAAGGGACATCTACACTGATAATCAGGGCATTCCCTACAGTGCCTACCAGTGCTGCCAATCTTTGTCACCTATCAATGTCCATAAGTGCAGCCTCATCAGTGAAGGAGAAACATTATCGGTTTGTAAAATGTTTTAACAAACTTTGAAATGTTTCTTTTTTTTAAAATTTCCGATCTTTTTTTGTTCATTTAGCAAAATTAAAAAACCCAGCGGTGACTAAATATCACCAAAAGAAATCTCTATTTGTATGAAAAAAAAATATTAAAATGTCATATGGGTACAGCATTGCATGGCCGAGCAATTGTAACTTGGTACCTCCAGGGTGCCCCTTAGTGCTTCTAGAGTGCCCCCTTATTTCCTCCAGTGTACCCCCTTAGTACAGTATTACTAAGGGGGCACTTTGGAGGATGTAAGAGGGCACTCCGGAGCATGTAAGGAGGATTCTGTAGGTAATAGCCTCCAGAGTGCCCCCTACTTTCCTCTCCGGCCGGCAGCAGCTGCAGGTATATTTCTGTTTACTATGCTTTTGTTCATGAATGGGCAGGAGTCTCTGTCTCCTGTTCATTCATCTGCAGTGCAGCTAAGGCTAAAGAGAAAAGTACTGGGGATGATCAAAAATTCTTCAGAGGTCTATTTAGACCCCTAATAAATAATGTAAATAAATATTATATTAAAATGAATTGAACATTAAATATAAAAAAATAAAATGAAATTAAAAAAAAAAAAAAAAAAACCTTAAAAAAATCAGACTGGATGGATCCCTGGAGTCCTGGAGAGAGACGCACAGTGGGAGCTAGATCTTTTCAGAGATCCTATGGGGAGGGCGAGCTGCCATTTTAACCCCTTATAATCTGGGGGTTAATTAATTCCGTTAGAGGCTAGTTCTGGCAGTGGTGGCTGCACAGCAGTGAAACTGGAGTTGATTCTTGTTGCACTAGTTCATCTAATAAGTTATGAACTTTCTGGGACTCTGTTTATTTATATTTAATTGCACAGGAGCACTTTGTTGGAATCTGTTTATTACACTTTAGTGTGGATTTCTCACAATATCGGTTCAATTTATGTTTTATGAAGTCAGTTGGAATATTTTTATTTATTTGGAATACACAAGAGTACTTTATTTTTTTGTTTAATAGTGTTTTAATGCGAAACAATTTGCACTGTAGCACTTTGATAATTTGATCAGTTATGTATGAATTTTGAAGTTCTTACACTAGCGCACTTTTATTGAGTGCAATATGCAGCTTTTTGGTGTATAATTCAGCCTTGTGTCCAGCAGCATTTGCCTGTAATAGAAGACATATTTGTAGCAACTTTTAAGCAATGAAATGTCTATTAATATCTCACTGCACTATTATAACAATTTAGGTATTGAGGTTTGGATTACTACAGATGCCCTTTGGTGACAATGACAGGTTTAATTAATAACCACTTGGTAAAATTGATGGTGTAATTGACAATGTAATAATAGAAATAATGCGCTTCAATCATCCTGACACCATAACAACCATGGTACCGGGATGATTGAAGTGCTAACACCAGGTGTTTGGAGTATCTTTATCTGCTGATTGTTAAACTTTCTAGAATACACATATTTCTATTGTTGTGTAGGATCTGGGCCTGCTCTCCCTCCCTCCCCCCTCCATCCCTCGTTCATCTCAGATGCTAACCACACCACCTTAGAGGCACGCCCACTATTTCGCTGAGACCATGCCCATTTTCACCAAGTGGGAGGGGTCAAAAAGGAAGGGCGGGGTCTGGCGCCCCCCCATCCTAAAACTTCACCAGCCGCCACTGGTGCAACCCCTTCCTCGTAACTCAAGTAGGTGAGAGGAAGTGGTTGCACCCCCAAAACACGTCCATTGATCCCCCATGATGGGAGATAGCACATGTTGACATTAGGCATGGAATCAGGAGGGAAAACCCCAGTTTGACTCCCAATTTGTGTGCATCTTCAAAATTTGGCTTTTACAGGGGGACATCACCCCATCCGATGAAGGCAATATCAACACATTTTTGACACTATAATATCTGATATTGCCTTCAGTTTTTCAATGTTGAACTTTGTAAGTTCCAGAGTTGTGTATATTATGTTTTGAAACATGCCTGTTTATGTACTAAAAAAATATTTTCAAGGTAAAACTTTAAAAAAAAAAATGTTTAACCACTTACCGACCGCCGCACTTTTGTACGTCCAAAATTTGAACGGGGATATCGTTGTTATGGCAGCAGCTAACTGCCATAACCCCGGTATCCCCGTTTTTGTGCGGCAGGCGGCTTTCAGATAAAAGTGGCCCCTGCGGCAGATTCACTGCGAGATCACTTTTATCGGTGGCGGGAGAGGGGCACCCCCCGCCGCAATCCGGTGCCCTCCGCCGCTTACCGAAGCCGTCGGTAGCGGCGGAGGTGATCGCGTCCTTCTCAGTGGTGTGCCTGGAGATGAGTGAGGCTAAGATGGCGCCCACTCCTCTCCATGACACTGCTGGGCGGAAGCGACGTCAAAACATCACTTCCGTCCACGCCTCTTAAAGGCACATTTTTTTCAATGTCATTTTTTTAAATGACTTTTTTTTTTTTTTTATTGCATTTTAGAGTAAATATCAGATCTGAGGTCTTTTTGACCCCAGATCTCATATTTAAGAGGTCCTGTCATGCTTTTTTCTATTACAAGGGATGTTTACATTCTTTGTAATAGGAATAAAAGTGACACACCTTTTTTTTTTTTTTTAAAAAACAGTGTAAAAATAAATAAAATAATGTAAAATAAATAATAAAAATAAAAAACAAATTTTTAAAATCCCCCAGTCCCGACGAGCTCGCGCGCAGAAACGAACGCATACGCGAGTAGCGCCCGCATATGAAAACGGTGGTCAAACCACACATGTGAGGTATCGCAATAATTCTAGCCCTAGACCTCCTCTGTACCGCAAAATATGCAACCTGTAGAATTTTTTAAACATCGCCTATGGAGATTTTTGAGGGTAAAAATTTGACGCCATTCCACGAGCAGGCGCAATTTTGAAGCGTGACATGTTGGATATCAATTTACTTGGCTTAACATTATATTTCAATATAAAAAAAAATTTGGCTAACTTTACTGTTGTCTTATTTTTTTATTCAAAAAAGTGAATTTTTTCCAAAAAAAGTGCGCTTTTAAGACAGCTGCGCAAATACGGTGCAAAAAAAAGTATTGCAATGACCGCCATTTTATTCTCTAGGGTGTTAGAAGAAAAACCATATATAATGTTTGGGGGTTCTAAGTAATTTTCTAGCAAAAAAACCTGTTTTAAACATGTAAACACCTAAAATCCAAAACAAGGCTAGTCCTTAAAGTGGGGTTTTTGAACAATATCTGTATGTATTCTTTTCCTTGCCTAGATGCTGACATGCCGTTTAAAAAAATTTAAATCGCCGTAATTACCTTTTATTTTTCTATTCTTCTTTGCACTTCCTTGTTCTCCTTCCATGGGAGTAGGCGTGTTTCTAGCCTCTCCCAGTCTCCTGGGAGCTAGTCTCAGGCTTCCCAGGATGCCACTGAGCATGTGCGGGAACGAGCGGTGAATGCTGGGAGCACAGCATTCACCACATCCAAGAAATAAATGCTTGTGGGCTTCAAATGCCCACAATGAAGATGGAAACCGCCTGCAGTGAATAATATAAGTTATTCTTTCCGACGAAATCTGACACAGGCGGACATATTACACACAATATGTGAGTATGTAATGCTGAGAAGAAAAGTTTGAAAGTTTTTTTTGAAGTTTGAAAAGAATGAACTCAAAAAAAAAAAAACGATAGATAGGTGGACCCCCGCTTTAAGTGGTTAAAAAAAAAAAAGTTTTACAATGCACATGTGAATGTGCAGGGAGTAAAAGGTTTTATACTCAACAATGTGTGGCTTCTTTTCTTTCAATGCTCAATACCATTTTTTGTATTAAGTTGGTGTTTACAGTGACAACGGGTGTTACTTAATAATGGAAAAACCACTTGGCACTACAAGTGCACTAGGAGAACCTAGGGGACAGCTAAAAGAAACACAAGCAGTAAATCAAAATCAAGATTTGATCAGATCAATTTTTTTTTTTAGTATCTAAAATAATTACAAATTTGTTGGCATAGCAATGTCCCCACTACCCGTAAAATAATCGACATATTTTTGACGCACTTCACGGGCGCTTTGGGGGGGCAAGCCAGGGCGGCCAGTTTCCAGGGCCGTTAGAGGATTTTCCGGAAGTCTGGCCTCAGGCCCAACTGAGGCAACATAATTCGGAGCATTTTCTTCAAAAAGTTGTGAAATATACAGCATGCTAGAACTATGTGGTTAAGTTTGTACTCCGCCATATTTATTTATAAGAAATAGACGGAACCGGCTGGCCATTATCCCAAAGGCATTTTCCACGACCCTTCTGGCTCTGGCCAGCCGATAATTAAAAACCCTTTTCTCCGGGGTGGGGGTCCTCTGGGGGAATGGCCTCATCAGGTGATCACCCAGACCAAATGCTTCATCAGAGATAAAAAACTTCCGCAGGTGGCAATCCCAAGCCACCACTCTGGAGACGTCCGTCAAACTCAGTCTGGGCAAAGACTCCACCATCCGACATCCGGCCATTCTTCCCCACGTCCACATATGTTGCCACTCATATGTCGCCGACACCACCGCCATCAACACAATACTATGAAACCCCTTATAGTTAAAATAGTATGACCCCGAGTGGGGTGGTGGGACAATGTGGACGTGCTTCCCATCGATTGCCCCTCCGCAGTTGGGAAAGTCCCAACGATGAGCAAATTGGGAAGCCACAGTCTGCAATTCCTGCGTTGAAGGAAACTGTGGAGTCAAAAAAGAAAAAAAATTATTAGTACTTTTGCACATAACATTGCAAGCAGATTAGACACAAACATTCTTGGCCAAAATCAGTATAAACATTTATTATAAGGAGTATTTAAAGACAAAAATATAAGGTCCACTTATCAGATTTTTAGATTCCTCACCCCCTCTGGCCCATTGGAAACATTTTAAGGGGGGTTATAAATGAGTTTTGGACCCCAAAAAAAAGCCTCTGGCACACTGCCTGAATTTAAGGACACAAATAACATTTGGACACATTTTAGGGGGTGTTTAGGGTAAAGCACTACAATGGAGCTGACCAAATACATTGTTAAGTGGCTAGGCTAGGTGTATATGGGCCCAGAATAGCATGTTGGTGAAGACAAATATGCATGAAGGACAAAAAAGGAGCATTAAAAGCTTACAACATGCATGAGTACAAAGGGGACATTCACAGCATATTACAATCATGGTAATTAGGGAATGATGAAAGAAATACAATACATTAGCATACATTAAATACATAGAATGTGACGTTAAAGGAGAAAACTTACCCTAATATAGTCCTTCTGCAGGACCTGTATGATGGCAGAACAGGTCTCTGGAATAATGATCCCCAGAACCTAGGGGGAGATGCCTGTAGAGAACTTGAGGTCCTGTAGACTTCTCCCCGTCGCCAAGTACTGCAACTTGGCGACTAGCCTCTGCTCCGGAGTGATGGGTTGCTGCATGCAGGTGTCCTGCTTCATAATATAAGGGGACAGCAAAGCCAACAGATGGTGAAAAAGGGGGTCCCTCATCCGGAGAAAATTCCTGAAATCATCAGGGTTATTCTCCTGGATCTCACGCAACAAAGGCATATGAGAGAATTGGTCACGCTGGAGCAACCAATTCTTGGTTCATGAACTCCTCCCCACCCTGTTCATGGACTGGGCTTGGGTCAAAGCAAGAACCCCAACACCAAGCCCCCGCACAGCATGAACTCTACGACGAGCACGTACCTGCAACATGGCTTTAAAACAATCGGCTGGTCAGAACGAACTAACAGAACGCACTGAAGAACAGCAAGGCCTGTGAAGAGCGAGCTGAAAATCAGAAACAAGTGGACAAGAACGCACTGAAAAACAGATGCAAACTGACTACATGCACTGAAAACCAAATAAAAACCCACAAGCATAAACTGAAGAACAGTAACGGACTAAAAAGTACGAAAGCTGAAAAGCGCGAATCGTCTCTCACCAAACTTCTACTAACACGAGATAAATACGAGATTAGAAGAAGGAGCCCAAAGGGTGGCGCATTGGGTATTGAACTTTAGTTTTCTAGTCCGGTCATACGTGTTGTACGTCACCTCGTTCTTGACGGTCGGAATTTGGTGTGACCGTGTGTATGCAAGGCAAGCTTGAGTGGAATTCCATCAGAAAAAACATCCAAGTTTTTTCGGATAGAAATTCCGATCGTGTGTACGCGGCATTAGACAGTTGTCGGTGGAACAGGTGTCTCCATAGAAAGATAACTTCTCAGCTCTTGTTCTGGTGACAGCATTTTGGATTCACCATCACTTACAGTCCTAATGACAATGGCCACTAGGCCAAAAAGAGATGGTGCATCTACTGGAGACATGGACAGCTATAAAACTTGACATAAGTTCTAATCTTTCTAATCCTTCCCTACCCTATGAAATAAAAAAAATAAAAAACTTTCTACAGCGACTGGAAACTGTCCATTAACCTCTAGTTTAGAGTCTTATAAAACACATATTAAAGTGATACTAAACACACACTGTTTAATTTACATTATCCTTTCTTTTTATTTATATGGATGATGATACTTTAATAAAAAGAAATCTAAGTACCTGTTTTCAGAATCGATATACAGCTGTCATGTGACCCAGCTCTTTACCAGCCCATCTGCAGAGAAACATTGGTGGGAGGAGCTTCTAGTCATTTGCTGTTGGTCACATGTTAAAAAAACAACCTTCAAAATACAAAACAAAAATACATAATTAATATCAAATAAATGTTTTAAATCAACATACAAATATGTATTTGAATCTTTAATATTTTTGTGCAAAAACATGCTGCGGGGGGGATGTTCTGCCAATCACAGTCTGTTTCACACCCCTCCAACCTGTGTCTATTGTTTGTACGTGCTTAGAATTACAGGGGGGTGAAGCCTCCATTAATCAACGTGTAGTATCCCACCCCCATTTTGTTAAGCGGTTTAGTGGGCATGGAGGAGGAGGGAGGGGAGTGTCAAGTACCACTGTGTATACGCCCACATATGTGACTCTATAGTCATGTGAGCTGCAAAGATAAGAAAAAGGAGGAAATTAACAGCTTAGAAGAGAACTGAAACTGGAGCATGCTCAGTAGATGTGGCAATGGCTAGTCTACACAATCTCAGGCTGCAGTGGGGACACAGATAAGGAGGGAGGGACAGTAAACAGCAAGATCAACAAGGTTTTTTGCAGTATGAACAGTATGCAATACAGTATGTACTGACAATTTTTAATAATGTGGGTTTAAAGACACCTAAAAATTGAAAAAAATTAAAACTACAAACCACACTCTGCCTTTTGTTAGTCAACAGGCCAAACCGTGAGGGTGCATCTACTGGAAACATGGACAGCCATAAAAGTCGACAGAGGTTCTAATCCTTCCCTACTCTAATGAAAAAAAAATTCTACTATATATACACATTTAGCCCCTTAGGAGGCCTTCCGTGGAAATCAGCGCCCCATGCAAACTTGACATTAACTGCAACAAATGTAACCAGGGCCAGCAATGAACATAGCTAAATGGTGGTTGAGTATAATTTTCTACAGCTATTGGGAACTGTTTGTTGACTTATAGTTCAGGGACTAAGGTTCCGTTCACACTAGTGCGACTCCAAAGTCGTGCAATTTCAAGTGCGACTTTGGAGTGCATCTTTTTATGCAACTTTCATGCAACTTTACACTCTTTGGCACTCAAGTTGAATCAAAGTAGTGCAGGAACCTTTTTAAAGTCGCTGTGACTTTAAGTCGCATAAATTAGAATCTGTGCCATTGAAATCAATGGACTGTGACTTGTCATCCGACTTTGTGTCCAAAGTTGCTTGACAAATCGCACTAGTGTAAACGGAGCCTTATGGAATACGTATTAAATTTAACTACAAACCACACCCTGCCTTTTAGTATGTATACTTAACAGGGATTTTTCCTGACTCTATTCAGTCAGTAGTCCTGCTAAACTTTATAATATTTAAAAATTAGCTTTGTCCATTTATTGATTCCATGATTTTGGTAAATGTATTGTTTACGCTGGCATGTATGCTAGGCAGTTTAGATCAAGAATACATATTATCTTCATTTATATTTGTCTTCAAATAATTCATTTTCCTTTCTAATTAAAGTTTGTTAAAATGAGGCAATGCAGCCCAGTCCACATGATATAAATAAACTGCATTTATTTCCTCTGGTTTATTCCAGGCTGGGTACTGAGTATGTGCAAATGGAGAGCCAAATAACCTTTGTCCTCTTGTCAAAAATGAGGTGAGGAGTGAAATAAAAATACAAATAAAGTAAACAGACCCCCTTCCAAGGGCTCTGTTTCTGTTGGCTGCTAGAGTTCTGTATCACACATCAGCTATGTCTGAGACTTGCCGGAGCCTGGGCCAAGTGAAATGACTTGATTCATGTGATAAACTGCACCTCTGAGATATATTACCCACAATTTTATAGCTTGCTCGCACGCTACCAAAGCACAGACATATTCCCTTGAGCATAATGCATCTGAATTTTGGAAACAAAATAGCACAGAACATAATTCTTGCATTCTACTTGTCAATAACCCTAGTATACGCTTATTATTCTACTTTGTAATTGCATACTATACTATGAAACACGTATCATCCAGATCAGCACAAATAATCAGAAAATGGATGATATTTAATACTTTTCCAGACACAAAGGACTTTTATACTCTCTGCGAGCCTTTAGAAATTATTCAGGTTTCTCCATGAATAACCCCTAAAATGTGCTCAGATCTTCTGTATAAGATATAAAAATAAATAAAATAGTTGATTAAAATATAACACTTTGCTATACTATTACGTTACCATATCTTTACTTTGTACAATCAAGGCCATTAGTACTTGATTCTGTATGACAATGGCATCTGAAAAGTAAGTCTGACTTCTCCAATCCATATGTCTAGTGTTCCAGTGAATTCAAATGCAGATTTGACCTCCCAATAAATACTGTAAATTGAGTTTCTTTTTCTATTATGTAACCACTTGTTTTTGGTACTCAGTCCATAAAAAGCTGTTTTGAATTTGAATGTGTGGAGAAGTCATTATACTTCTTTTTTTTTCTTGTCATTTTAAGACATGGGAGGTAATTATACATAGAAGAAACAGTCTGTTAAAGATATACAGTGGGGAAAATAATTATTTGATCCCTTGCAGATTTTGTAAGTTTGCCCACTTGCAAAGAAATAAAGGGTCTATATTTTTATCATAGGTGTATTTTAAATGATAGAGACAGAATATCAACCAAAAATCCAGGAAAAAAACACAATACAAATGTTATATATTGAGTTGCAGTTCAGTGAGTAAAATAAGTATTTGATCCCCAAGCAAAACATGACTTTGTACTTGGTGGAGAAACCCTTGTTGGCAAGCACAGAGATAAGAGGTTACTTGTAATTGGTTACCAGGTTTACACACAACTCAGGAGGGATTTTGGTTCACTCTTCTTTACAGATCTCTAAATCTTTAAGGTTTCTTGGCTGTGGCTCAGCAACAAGTTTCAGCTCCCTCCATAAATTTTCTATAAGATTAAGGTCTGGAGACTGGCTAGGCCACTCCATGACCTTAATGTGCTTCTTGAGCCACTCCTTTTTTGCCTTGGTGCTATGTTTTGGGTCATTGTTATGCTGAAAGACCCATCCATGACCCATTTTCATTGTTCTGGCTGAGGGAAAAAGGTTCTTATCAAACATTTTACAATACACAGCCCCATCCATTGGCCCCTCAATGCGGCAAAGTCGGCCTGTACCTTTAGAAGAGAAACAGCCCCAAAGCACAATGTTTCCACCTCTGTGCTCGACTGTAGGAATGGTGTTCTTAGTCAGCCTTTTTCTTCCATCAAACTCGGCGAGTAAAGTCGATGCCAAAGTGCTCAATTTTGGTCTCATCTGACCACGGCACTTTCTCCCAATCCTTGTTTGAATCATTAAGATGTTCATTGGCAAACTTCAGACGGGCCTGTACATTTGCCTTGCAGGCGTTACAGGATTTCAATCTATGGTGACGTATTGTGTTACCAATGGTTTGTTTCGTGACTGTGGACCCAACTGACTTGAGATCATTCACAAGCTCCTCCCGTGTAGTTCTGGGCTGATCTATCACTTTTTTCATAATCATCCTTACCCCATGAGGCAAAACCTTGCATGGAGCAACAGACCAAGAGCGATTGATGGTTATTTTGTATTTCTTTCATTTGCGAATAATCACTTCAATAATTGTCTTCTTCTCACCAAGCTTCTTGCTGATGGTCTTGTAGCCCATTCCAGCCTTGTACAGGCTGTCTACAATCTTGTCCCTGACATCACTTGACAGCTCTTTGTTCTTGTCCATTATTGTGGGTTTGAATGAAAGAAAGAGATTCTGTGGACAAATGTCTTTTATACACATAACAAGTTGTCGTTAGGAGTACCTTCTTAAATTGACAGGACTAGTATGTACCACATGAGCACATATTGTAGCCAGTCTGTGGGAGCCAGAATTATTGTTGGTTGGTAGGGGATCAAATACTTAGTTTACTCACTGAACTACAATTCAATTTATAACATTTGTATTATGTGTTTTTTCTGGATTTTTCGTTGATATTATGTCTCTATCATTTAAAATACACCTATGATAAAAATTATAGACCCTTCGTTCAAGTGGGAAAACTTACAAAACTTGCAGGGGATCAAATAATTATTTTCCCCACTGTATGTTAAAGTTTATGTAAAGCCTAACAATGAATGCTTATTTGCTCCCTTTTGGTCTGCTAAACTTACGTTTGAAAGCATTTTGTTATATCTGTCCAATAAGTGCAAAAAATACTCTGATAACTTAATTATCTCCGCCTCTGCACAAGAAGGTGGAGATATCATCTTCTAAGCCGATAATGCTCTCTGTATGTGCACAAGGAGTAGCTAGTAGTAATTATTCAAATTCAGCTTGACTTGTTGACAACGTTTTGTAACTTATCCAAGCCACTTCTTCAGTTGTGATGAGTAGTAGGAACATTCCCCAGCATTTAGATCCACACAGGTAGATGTTGATGGTGCAAGAAAGCAATGAAAGGTGTGACAGTTATGGAACCGCCCTGTTCTAGTTAAATAATTCTATCCTTGGTGTCAGGAAGTCTGCATAGATGTTAAACCTTCGTTTACATGGCTAAAGGTGTGAATTGTTGTCAAAACACAGCGTTAGAGCTGTTAAAAATGGCATTATTTGTGAGGTAAAAATGGTTTAGAAGGACCCCCTCAACACGCAGAGTTTGGTGTCAAACCTGCATACTGACATCCTAGAAAGAGTGATCGAATTTACATAACAAGCTCAGCTGGCCCAACATTGTAGGGGCAAGGAAAGACAGATCAAGAAGTTCACAACTTGCTCTTACAGATCTGCAACAACTACAGAACAGAGGAATTAACCTGGAGGTGAAAGAATTATATTTTTGGTTAAAAAATCCCAATAATGCCCTGTACACACAACCGGTTTTCCCGGCGGAATAAACACTGAAGGTTTTTCCGACAGAATTTCGCTCAAGCTGTCTTGCATACACACGGTCACACCAAATTCCGACCGTCCAGATGTGGTGATGTACAACACGTACGACGGGACTAGAAAAAGGAAGTTCAATAGCCAGTGCGCCACCCTTTGGGCTCCTTCTGCTAATCTCGTGTTTATCTTGTGTTAGTAGAAGTTTGAGACCATTCGCACTTTTCAGACTTGTGCTTTTCAGATCGTTTTACTGGTGTTCAGTTTGTGCTTGTGGGGTTTGTATCTGTTCTTCAGTGCGTGTAGTCAGTTCATATCTGTTTTTCAGTGCGTTCTTGTCTGCTCGTTTCTGATTTTCAGCTTGCTCTTCACAGGCCTTGCAGTTCTTCAGTGTGTTCTGTTAGTTCTTTCTAAGCAGCTGACCGTTTTGACGTCATGTTGTGGGTACGTACTCGTCGTAGAGTTTGTCCTGTGTGGGGGCTTGGTGTTGGGGTTTTTACTTGGACCCACGCCCAGTCCATGAACAGGTTGGGGAGGAGTTCATGGACCAATTGGTTGCTCCAGCGTGACCAATTCTCTCATGTGCCTTTGCTGCGTGAGATCCAGGAGAATAACCCTGATGATTTCAGGAATTTTCTCCGGGTGACGTACCCGTTTTCACCATCTGTTGGCTTTGCTGTCCCCTTATATTATGAAGCAGGACACCTGCATGTGGCAAGCCATCACTCCAGAGCAGAGGCTAGTCGCCACCTTGTGGTACTTGGCGACAGGGTGAAGTCTACAGGACCTCAAGTTCTTGATAGGCATCTACCCCCAGGCTCTGGGGATCATTATCCCAGAGACCTGTTCTGCCATCATTCAGGTCCTGCAGAAGGACTATATTAGGGTAAGTTTTCTCCTTTAACATCACGTTCTATGTATTTAATGTATGCTAATGTATTGTATTTCTTTCAGCGTTCCCTAATTACCATGATTGTAATATGCTTTGAATGTCCCCTTTGTGCCCATGCATGCTGTAAGCTTTTAATGCTCCTTTTTTGTCCTTCATGCATATTTGCCTTCACTAACCCCCCAGCATGCTATCCTGGGCCCATATACACCTAGCCTAGTCACGTAACAATATATTTTGTCAGCTCCATTGTAGTGCTTTACCCTAAACACCCCCTAAAATCCAAATGTGTCCAAATGTTATTTGTGTCCTTAAATTCAGGCAGAGTGCAAGAGGCTTTTTTTTTTTTGGGTCCCAAACTCAGCTCGAACCCCCCCTAAAAGTTTTACAATGGGCCATCAGAGGGGGTGAGGAATATGATAAGTGGGCCTTATATTTTTGTCTTTAAATACTCCTTAAAATAAATGTTATACTGTTGTTAGCCAAGAATGTTTTTGTGTAATCTGCTTGCAATGTTATGTGCAAAAGTACAAATTTTTTTTTTTCCGGTTTGACTCCACAGTTTCCATCAACTCCACAGGAATGGCAGACTGTGGCCTCCCATTTTGCCAACCGTTGGGACTTTCCCAACTGTGGAGGGGCAATCAATGGGAAACATATCCACATCGTGCCACCACCCCATTCGGGGTCTTACTGTTACAGTTATATGGGTTTTAATAGTATAGTGTTGATGGCGGTGTGTCAGCACAATATGAGCTCCTCTATGTGGACGTGGGGAAGAATGACCGGATGTCGGATGGAGGAGTCTTCGCCCAGATGGAGTTTTCCCATGTCTCCAGACTGGTGGCCTGGCATTGCCACCTGCTGCGGACAACGTTGAAGGACTCCTGTTCGTCTTTATTGCTGATGAAGCATTTGGTCTGGGCGAGCACCTGATGAGGCCATTCCCCCAGAGGACCCTCACCATGGAGAGGAGGGTTTTTAACTACCAACTGGCCAGAGCCCGAAGAGTCGTTGAGAATGCCTTTGGGATAATGGCCAGCCGGTTCCACCTGTTTCTGATAGCAAACATATGGCGGACTTTAAAATTACCACATATTAACCACCGCATATTGCACATTTTTTTATGGAAAAATTCCCAAAATGATCTTGCCTCAGTTGGGCCTGAGGCCGGACTTCCTGCTAATCCCCTGACGGGCCTGGATACTGGCCGTCCTGGCTTGGCACCCCAAATCGCCCGTGAAGTTCGCCAGAAATATGTCAATTATTTTACGGGGGTAGGGGGGCCATTGCTATGCCAGACAATGTCTAAATTTTTTTTAATTAAAAGAAAAAATTATCTGATAAAATCTTGAATTTTCTTTATTGCTTTTGTTTCTTTTTAGCGGTCTCCTAGGTTCTCCTAGTGCAAGTGTAGTGCCAAGTGGATTTTCCTTTAGTAAATAATCCGCATAGTCACATAAAACATGTTTTTTTTCTCACGTTTTTTACAATATATATTTTTTTTTTTTTGCCATAAACAGGCATGTTTCAAAACATAACATACACAACCCTGGAATTTACAAAGTTCAACATAGAAAAACTGAAGGCAATATCAGACATTTATAGTATGTCCAAAATGTGTTGATATTGCCTTCATCAGATTGGGTGATGTCACCCCTGTAAAAGCCAAATTTTGAAGATGCACACAATTTGGGAGTCAAAATGGGTATTTCCCTCCTGATCCCGTGCCTAATGTCAACATGTGCTATCTCCCATCATGGGGGATCAATGGACGTGTTTTGGGGGTGCAACCCCTTCCTCTCACCTACTAGAGTTACGAGGAAAGGGTTGCACCCACAAAACGCGTACATTGATATCCCCTGATGGCAGATAGCACATGTTGACACACCGTGTGCATCTTCAAAATTTGGCTCTTAAAATGTAAAAAAATATTTTAGTTTAGTCCCAAAAATTTTAAAATGGTGGCATTTTAAAGATATTTAGATTCTTCCCAACACATCAATCATGTTCTTCATTTGTTGTTCAAGAACATTGAGTTAATCCTTATGATGTCTATTTCACGATTCCACACCATGATGTCCTGGATTACGATTTGGGCACTTACACTTGTGAAATGTTGGGCTTGCTCTTTCACAACCAGCACATCACCTAAAAATTTTAGTAAAAACATGTATTATAAATATGCAGGCATACATATATTACCTGAAGCTGGGGTGTCAGACACTCACCTATTGTGGTGACAATTTCACCCACTTCCTCCACCTCTCCTTCCTCCAGATCCTTGGGGTGTGTTGTTGTGCTGAGTTCCCCTTCTTTCTGAGGTGTGGGGTTCCTGGTGTCCTCTGAGTGATGTCCTCTGAATCTTTGCTCCCCTATGAGAATGAAACAAAAGGTATAATTAGCACACAGATATTTGAGTCCAGAAATAGGAATATGAAACATTGCTGGGAAGTGGGGTACAATTGTCTGTTTTGGCAGAGTTCCAAGCTGAAGACATGATTTTTTACCTTACCAAAGCTGGAATACTTACCTTTTTGTTACAATTTTCACAGCTGGAGACACCCCAAGTATCCACTGGAGTACCTGTGTGGGACACCCTAAAAAGTTTGTTCTTGTGTCCCACACTAGTGCTCCTGAGTCCAGATGTGTAAACAGCTGCTGAGTGTCCTCTCCTTACATTACACGGTATCAAGCTTGCATTTCATTCTAGTTACAAACACATCTAGACAGCAATGTACAAAACTTATTTTTATAGAAATAGGCATGACCAAATGTATTTAACCTGTATCTGCCCAAAACATCGTATTTAATGAGCGAACGATGTTTACTGCGACCGATTACTGTGCCCACGAACATAAAAGTCGCCATTTTAAACTGTACAACAGTAAAGAAAAGCACATGGAGTAGCATGCAAGTAATAATAATAATAATAATAGGAACACACGACAACTACTTACTTTTTAGAAGCACTTTCTTGATCCTTCTATACTGATCCTGCTCCCTCAGTTTCAGGTCTGACCAGCGTTTCCTCAATTGCTCCTTGGATTGTCGTGCCCCAAAATTCCTGTGCAGACTCTTCACAACTTTAGTCATGATCTTGGCCTTTCTCACATTTGGGTTTAGGTTACGGTCCATGCTTCCCATCATAGTCGTTCCTCCTCAAGATGTCCACCATCTCCACCATCTATACAAAGGCTATATTTGAGGCCTTAAATCTTCTCCTCCGGGATCGTGACGTTTCGGGCTCTGGGCTTTCCTCCTCCTCCTCGTTACTGGAATTAACACACACCTGCTGTGTCTCTGCCATGTCACTCCTACTGCGCGCCGAACGAGAAGGAGTGGGGAATAGACTAGAAAGAACATCAAGGGCGGGTGTCGCGGGCGGGGTTTCACGCATGCGCAGTGTATATCAAGCTAACACAGTCCACCACCAGAGCTACTGCCTCCAAGGAAGGCTGCAGGGAAGGCTGCAGGGAAGTGTGGAGGGAAGGCTGCAGTGAAGAGAAGAAAGTGATGGCCTGGGTTCAGTCTGGTCTGACAGAAGACGCAGGCTGGTGTAGTACCACAGCCTAGGGACATATATGTCATCTGCTGCTGGTCCTGATTAGGGATGGGCCGAACACCCCCCTGTTCGGTTCGCAGCAGAACATGCAAACAGGCAAAAAATTTGTTTGAACATGCGAACACCGTTAAAGTCTATGGGACATGAATGTGAAAAATCAAAAGTGCTAATTTTAAGGGTTAATATGAAAGTTATTGTCATAAAAAGTGTTTGGGTACCTGGGTCCTGCCCCAGGGGACATGTATCAATGCAAAAAAAAGTTTTAAAAAACGGCCGTTTTATCGGGAGCAGTGATTTAATAATCCTTAAAGTGAAACAATAAAAGTGAAATATTCCTTTAAATTTCGTACCTGGGGGGTGTCTATAGTATGCCTTTAAAGTGGCGCATGTTTCCTGTGTTTACAACAGTCCGAGAGCAAAATGACATTTCTAAAGGAAAAGAAAGTCATTTAAAAGTACTAGCAGCAGCGTCGGCAGCTATAATGAATTCTCTGGTCTCTGCAATACTCATAAAAGTCATTGAAAAAAATGGCCTGGGATTCCCCCACAGTGCATAGTTCAGTGAAGCTGGCCCCCCTACAATCAGCACAAATAAAAACTCAAGTGTGTTTCTTTAGTGCTACGTTTGTGCTGTTTTGTGCCGTAAAAATTTGTCCTGCTTTTATTTTAAAGATATTAGCAATTGTTTTTTCCAGACTATGACATCACCCAGCCCCCCTACAACAGCCAAATGGCACAAAACTGGTCTTGTTGGTTAGTGCTACATTTGTGCTGTTTTGTGCTGTTTAAATTTCTGTTCTATCTGTTATAGTTTTTGCGTTATTAATGATTTATTAAAGGTCATCAAAGGTCACTCAGCCCCTCTACAACACCCAAATGACACAAAACTGGTCTCGTTAGTTAGTGCTACATTTGTGCTGTTTTGTGCTGCCAAAATTTCTGTTCTATCTTTTATCGTTTTTGCGTTATTAATGATTTATTAAAGGTCACCAAAGGTCACTCAGCCCCCCTACAACACCCAAATGACACGAAACTGGTCTCATTGGTTAGTGCTACGTTTGTGCTGCTAAAATTTTTATTTGTGCTGTTATTGTTTTTAAGTTATAACAGTTTATTTTTGTTTTTCAAACCCCACTCACTTTGCCCCCCCTACAATCAGCACAAATAAAAACTCAAGTGTGTTTCTGTAGTGCTACATTTGTGCTGTTTTTTGCTGCTAAAATTTCCGTTCTATCTTTTATCGTTTTTGCCTTATTAATGATTTATTAAAGGTCATCAAAGGTCACTCAGCCCCCCTACAATGCCCAAATGACACAAAACTGGTCTCGTTGGTTAGTGCTACGTTTGTGCTGTTTGTGCTGCTAAAATTTTTATTTGTGCTGTTATGGTTTTTAAGTTATAACAGTTTATTTTTGTTTTTCAAACCCCACTCAGTTTGCCCCCCCTACAATCAGCACAAATAAAAACTCAAGTGTGTTTCTTTAGTGCTACGTTTGTGCTGTTTAAATTTTCATTCTATCCTTTATCGTTTTTGCGTTATTAATAATTTATTAAAGGTCACCAAAGATCAATGAGCCCCCCTACAACACCCAAAAGACACAAAATTGGACTGATTGGTTAGTGGCTCATTTGTGCTGTTTTGTGCTGCTAACATTTTTATTTGTGTTGTTATTTTTTTTTAGTTATAACAGCTTGTTTATATTTGATAACACCCCACCCACTTTGCACCCCATGTTATTAAATCTTAAAAACAAACATACTGGGGTGTGGCCCGGACATGGTCGGGTGAGGACACGCTTGGATAGAGCTCCGGGGCTCGTATGTCCGTTCAGATAATGCCTATGGACTAGAGGCTGACAGTGCGGGATGAATACAGGCAGCAGGTATCAGACACGCTCCGCAAAAGAGAGAGTGCATCCCCGTATTGTCCAGGGGGATATTCAACAATACTTTACTATACTCCACGCATCGTACCAGATACACTGCAGGATCAAGGTCAGAGAGACGGTCAGAGTGACGGTGTGAGGACGCTGGCAGCCTCAGCTGTTTTACCTTGCGTAACAAATCAGGAGACAGACTCTGTAATGGAGGACCCGGTGTTCCCACTTGTGAACCCCACTCGTGAACCTGCATGTGAAACGGCTTTTGCTGGGTTGCCTAGAGAGGAAGGAGGCTTAGAGGGAGACATCCGCGGCATCCGAGCGTTGTTAAGCACTCTACCTACCTGCCTAGATATTGAAGCTCTGATAATCAGAGTAGAGGAGACACACCGTCAAGACATCCAAGCGGTAAGATCTGATTTAACCACTTTGACAGAGAGAACTAAAGTGGGGGAGGAAGCGGTATCCCTAGTGGAACAAAGAGTGGAGACATTAGAAAAAACGTTGACCACCCAGACATCTATGATGGTGGACCTCCAACTCCACACTGAGTGCACAGAGCTGCGGGTCCTAGACCAAAAGACACAGAGAAATCTAGAGACATTGTTTGCCGGGTCCACAGCTACCAAGAGAAGGAGAGAATACTCAGAGCAGCGTGGGAGGCAGGAGACATTGACTTCAACGGGACCCCTATTAAGATCTTACCAGATATATGCCGAGCAACCCTTCAGCGTAGAGCTTGTTTATGCCCTATCCTGGATTTAGCTAAAAAGCGGGGGGTGCACCTATAGATGGGGTTACCCGTTGGCGGTGAGATTCCGTAGAGAAGCAGCTTTATTTTCTGTTTATGTACCTGAAGACCTCCCGGGACTATTTACTTTTCTAGATGTGGCCCCCATTCAGATCCGCAATTGGCTTACATATATCCCTCATATGGGGGGGCGGTTAGAACCCTTGAACAGACAAAGACAGAGGAGTGACTTTCAAAGAAACCAACGGTTACCTCAAGGGGGACCCTAAAAAGGACATGGGGGATAAGTGATAAACATTCTATAAATTAAAAGTGAGAGGGGGGTAGATGAGATAGATCTGGGATGAAGTAGATCAGGAGGTAAAGGCTAGAGGAAATCAATGGGCTCTAGTTGAATTTAAGTTTATGATTGAATATAATAACAGCCACATCTACCTAGAGAGATAGGGGGATATATTAATATGCTTTTTGTTTTGTAATTTTTTCTTTTTTTTTTTATTGTATGAATATAATACAAGGAAACCTACTTATTATAGAATATAGATTCTTTTTGGCTATATCTCCAAGGTTAGGGTTGAGGGGGAGGGAAGCAGGAAAAGAAGGGGATAGAAGGGTAAGGGGAGAGAAGGAAAATGATTTCTTGAGGGTTGGCGTTTTGGTTGTGTGTTTTATTTTTTATTTTTCTTGTTTTATTTTATTTATTTTTTGTTTTTGTTTTTTCCACTGATTGGTTGAGATTGTATAGAGATACAGTATGCGACACTTGATTGATAATTAAATTAGCACAATTAAAAAGGCACGTTGATTGCCACACGTTAAATAATATTATGGAGAGGTGGTTGCAGAGGCGTATCTAGGGTATGGCAGCCATGGCAAGTGCCATGGGCGCCATAGGGGGGGGCGGCAAAAAAGCACAAAAAATAAAGTCCCACTACCCGTCCTCTCGCGGCCGCCTCCCGCTATACTCTTGTCCCCGGCGCCACGACCGGCCTGCTGGAGCGCATCGCCGGCACAGCAAATTAGCAAGTGAGGAGGCCAGGAGGGAAGCCAGTGACAGGCGCCCCCCCTGACGGCCGATGAGTTGGTCTGGCCAGAGTGACCGCCCCTGGGTCATCTACGCAGAGATAGAGTAACTGGCGGAGGCGGAGCCTAATGCTCCGCCCAGGGCCGGATTAACATAGGGGCTGGTGGAGCTGCAGCTCCAGGCCCCTCCCTCAATATAGGCCCATGGAAGTGGCTTGTCAATTCCTGTGTGCCTTCCTGAAGGAAGAGGAGGTCTCTGTGCACACATGGAGGAGACAAGTCAGTGCAGCCGAGTCCTGTCTCTGCCGATGCCTGACCCCTAATCACAGGATCTGTTCACTCACACAGATCCTCCATGTCTGGGGGAGGGGCGCTGATGTCCTAACCAGCAGGAGCCCGGGAGGAAGGACATCTCCCATACTGTTATGATAAGGTCAGTACATTTGTTAGGGGGATGTTGTGTAATTATTGTGCTAGGGGACAGACTGCTGCTTCCCCCATGTAATGTGCTCTCTTGTGCCCAGTGCCCACCATGTCATGTGCATTGCAGTGCCCACTATGTAATGTGCTGTGCCCACCATGTCCTGTCATGTGCATTGCAGTGCCCACTATGTAAAGTGCTGTGCCCACCATGTCATGTGCATTGCAGTGCCCCCCATGTAATGTGCTGTGCCCACCATGTCATGTCATGTGCCTTGCAGTGCCCCCATGTAATGTGCTGTGCCCACCATGTCATGTCATGTGCCTCGCAGTGCCCCCCCATGTAATGTGCTGTGCCCACCATGTCATGTGCCTTGCAGTGCCCCCATGTAATGTGCTGTGCCCACCATGTCATGTGCCTTGCAGTGCCCCCATGTAATGTGCTGTGCCCACCATGTCCTGTCATGTGCATTGCAGTGCCCACTATGTAAAGTGCTGTGCCCACCATGTCATGTGCCTTGCAGTGCCCCCATGTAATGTGCTGTGCCCACCATGTCATGTCATGTGCCTTGCAGTGCCCCCCATGTAATGCGCTGTGCCCACCATGTCATGTGCCTTGCAGTGCCCCCCATGTAATGTGCTGTGTCCAGTATGTCATTTGCTGTACATTGCAGTGCCCACCATGTAATGCGCTGTGCTGACCATGTCATGTGCTGTGCATTGCATTGCCCTTCATGTGATGTTCAGTGCCCACTATGTCATGCTGTGCCTTGCAGTGCCCACCATGTCATGTCATGTGCTGTGCCTTGCATTGCCCACCATGTAATGTGCAGTGCCCACCATGTCATGTGATGTGCCATCCAGTGCCAACCATGTCATGTGCAATGCCCACCATGTCATGGCTGTGCCTTGCAATGCCCGCTATGTAATTTGCAGTGTCCACCATGTCATGTGCTGTGCCATACAGTGATCCCACCATGTAATGTGCAGTGCCCACCGTGTAATGTGCAGCGCCCACCATGTCATGTGCACTTCCCACCATGTCATGTGCTATGCTGTGCCCACCCTGCCATGTGTTGTGCCCAGCATGTAGTGTGTTGTGCCCACTGTGTAATGTGCTGTGCTGTTCAACAGTGCCCACCATGTCATGTGCAGTTCCTAACATGTAATGTGCAGTTGCATTTCCCACCATGAAACGTGCTATGCCATGCAGTGCCCACCATGTAATGTGTTGTGCCCACCATGTAATCTTATGTGCCATTCAGTGCCCACCATGTAATGCGCTGTGCCCACCACGTCATGTGCTGTGCCATGCAGTGCCCACCATGTAATGCGCTGTACCCACCATGTAATGTGCTGTGTCATGCAGTGCCCACCATGTCATGTGCAGTGCCCATCATGTAAATTGCTGTGCAGTGCTCACCATGTCACGTGCTGTGTTGTGCCCACCATGTCATGTGCTGCACCATGCAGTGCCTACCATGTAATATGCTGTACTCACCATGTAATGTGCTGTACATTGTCTACCATGGCATGTGCCGTGCAGTACCCACAATGGAATGTGGTGTGCAGGGCTCATCATGTCATATGCAGTGTCCACCATTTAATGTGCTGTGCTCACAATGTAATGTGCTGTGCTGTGTCATGCAGTGCCCACCTTGTCATGTGCTGTGCAGTGCCCACCATGCTATGTGCAGTACCCACTATATAATGTGTTGTGCCCACCATATAATGTTCTGTGCAGTGCCCACTTGTAATGTCCAGTGCCCACCATGTAATGTGCTCAGCTGTGCCTGCCATGTCATGTGCTGTGCCCACCATATAAGGTCCTGTGCCCACTGTGTGCATGTGCTGTGCCCACCATGCAATGTGTTGTGTTGTGCAGTACCAACCATGTCATGTACTGTGCCTACCTTGTAATGTGCTGTATTGGGCAGTGCCAACCGCGTAATGTGCTGTGCCCACCATTAAATGTGCTGTATCCATGTATCCAGGCCCGGACTGGGACAAAAAATAGGCCCGGGCATTTTAGACTGAGCAGCCCATTTTCCAGCAACCGCCCGTTCGTGAGGGTGGTTGGTGACGGGATAATCATGGAGTCGTGCCTACCAGTGCCCATCAGTGCCACCTATCAGTGCCGCTTATCAGTGTCGCTTATCAGTGCCACCTATCAGTGCCACCTATCAGTGCCGCTTATCAGTGCCGCTTATCAGTGCCGCTTATCAGTGCCACCATCAGTACCCATTAGTGCCGCCTATCAGTGCAGCCTCATCAGAGCATATCGGTGAAGGAGAAAAATTACCTGTTTTCAAACTTTTATAACAAACTATGAAACAGTTTTGTTTGTTTTTTTTTTTTCAAAATTTTGGTCCCCTTTTGTTTTTTTTTTTAGCAAAAAATAAAAAAACCCAGCAGCAATTAAATACCACCAAAAGAAAGCTCTATCTGTGTGAAAAAAATGATAAAAATTTATTTTGGGTAAACTGCAGCATGACTGCGCAATTGTCATTCAAAGAGTGAGAGCGCTGAAAGCTGAAAATTGGTCTGGGCAGGAAGGTGGTTTAAGTGCCCAGTAAGCAAGTGGTTAATTTCCTCTCCTTTGTCTCTCTTTTTCTGTTTCTTTTTTCCTTTTTTCTCTCTTACTCTTCTTTTCTCTTTATATATCCCCCCTTTCTTTCTATATGTTCTTCCCTCCATCCCCCTTCTTTATCTCCTTTTTCCCGCCATTCATCTTTATCTATTTACACTTTCCTGTGTCCTCCATTACTTCTTGGTCTGCCTTTTCTTGTTTACCTGTATTCCTTCTGTGTCTTCTTTCCTTGGATGCACGCCTGATCTGATGGCTTCACTTCTCTCTGTGTACTTAAGCTCCTCCTTCACTCCCCTTGAATGGTTGTAATCTGCCTAGGTGGGCGGGGTCTCCTGACGTCATACGTTTCCATGACATCGGCGGCCCCAGCCCTGGCAGCGTCCCCGTTGCCTAGCTATCGCCGGCCGCAGCGCGCGTGCGCGGGCAGCGATAGCTATTTTGATCGGATCCGACCTGCTGCCTAGCAACCACAGATACAGATCTCCGGCTCCTCCTGCCCCTGCTCTGCTGATAGATGACATCGTAGGCAGGGCAGGAGAGCCTGGAGAGGAGACACAGGCACGGCCGCATAGCGGGAGGTGAGCGGCGGCCGCGGCCTGTGTTAACCCTCTCCAGGCTGCGGTTGCCGCTTACCTCTCGCTGTGTGGCCCGGTCATCAACAGACATCAGACCGCGGCCCCGAAATTGAGCCTGACGGCCCGGCCCACCGGGCATTTGCCCGGTATGCCCTATGGCCAGTCCGGGCCTGCATGTATCCACCATGTAATGTGTTGTGCCAACCATGTGATGTACTGTGCTATACCCCCCCCCCCCGTGTAATGTACTATGCTGTGCCCCCCACAGACTCACCCCCTCACTCCCACCCCCCTCTCTCTCTCATCCCCTCTCTTTCACCCTGTTCTCTCACTCACCCCCTTCACCCCCTACCACCCTCTCTCTCTTTCACCCTCTCTCTGTTCCCCTTTTTCTCTCTCTCTCTCTCTCTCTCTCACCCCCCTCTCTCTCTTTAATTTAAATTTAACAAAAAATTGTTTGCGTTTTCATTTTATTTATTTTCATAAAAAGGCCCACCAACATCCTTAGCACCAGGCCCATGATGCTCTTAATCTGGGCCTGTCTATAGGGGAACATGGAGGCTGGTGACCAGGAGAAGAAAGAGACATCAGAGTAGAAAACCAATTGAACCCCCCCCCCAGGCAGCAGCAGCAGGTACTAGTACTGTACAGCACCTGTCACCATGATATTGATCATCTTGTGCATGTGTACCAGTAACCAGCACCAACTTCAAAGCAAGCAATCAAATATAGTGCTCAAACAATTTGGATTAAATAAATATGCTTAGCCATAGATATCATAAAGTGTAAAAAAGTGATTTGTGTTAGTAGTACCTGCTTTTGCACAAATCACTTTATTACACTTTATTTATGATATCAATGGCTAAGCATATTTATTTAATCCATATTGAGCACTATATTTGATTGGCTACTTGCTTCTGCTTGGGCCTGGCATACACACACACACACGCACATGATGATGACTTAGACCCCTTTCACACTGAGCCGCCCCGGGCGTCAGCGGTAAAGCAGCGCTATTGTAGCGCCGCGTTACCGTTGTTTTAGCAGCGCTATTCGGCTGCTAGCGGGGGCAGTTTAACCCCTGCTAGCAGGCAAAAAAAGGGTTAAATCCACAAAATGCCGCTGCAGCAACGCTTTGCCGGCGGTATGGCAGCACTGCCCCATTGTTTTCAATGGGCAGGAGCGGTGGAGGAGAGGTGTATTCACCGCTCCTCCACCGCTGCAAAGAAGCTGCTGGCAGGACTTTTTGTGACATCCTGCCAGCGCAGCGCCCTCAGTGTGAAAGCACTCAGGCTTTCACACTGGGTTTGTAGCTGAGGCTTTTTTCAGGCGCTATGCTGGCGCTATTTTTAGCGCTGTAGCACCTGAAAAATGCCTCCAGTGTGAAAGGGGTCTTAAAGTCATCATGGGCGATTCTGCGTGTGTGCCAAGCAGACTGGGCCGGCGCTACCACTAGGCAAACTAGGCAGCCTAGAGCACCCAGTCGCTGGTGATTCTACTCCCTTTCTACCTCTGTACAGTGTCAGAGGCGATGGCACAGCATTTTTGGGTGCTGGTAAGGCCGCATTTATGGGTGCTGATGTTACTGTATTTATGGGTGCTGATGTTACTGTATTTATGGGTGCTGATGTTACCGAATTTTTGGGTGCTGGACAGGGGCGCAGTTTCAGGTCTTGCCATAGGCGCCATTTTCACTAGATACGCCTCTGGGTGGTTGTAGTTTTGGCAAATCCATATGGGTTAGGAGGAAGGGGAGAGAGGACTGGATTTCCTCTCTCTTACCCCCCTTTTACCCCCCTTCTCTCCCTCTGACAATGACTATCGTCACAAATAGTATATATTCTTTTTTTTTTTTGGTCACTTAATTTTCACTTTCTATATATTTATTCACTTATTCATTTTTTATTTTTTTTTATGCCGTACTAGATATATACTACACATTTTCCTTCCTATCCCCATAGGAGCCTTATACATATGGACAGTAATATATGGTATAAAGCAAAGTGTCTAAAATATAAGCCCCTCTCCCCACCCCACTCCCTTCTCTTTTTTTTTTTATTTTTTTTTTTTTTTATTTGTTGTAACGGTTTAGAGACATAGCAGGTGACACTTGATTGATAATTAAATTAGTACAATTAAAAAGGCACGTTGGTTGCCACATACTAAATAACATTATTGAGAGGGGGTTGTAGTCTTGGCAATCCATATGGATTGGGAGAGGGAGGGAGGGGGAGGAGAGGGAGGATTATATCTACTCTCTCTTCCTAAGTTGAACTCCTCACCTCTCGCTCTGACAATGATTAATGTCATAAACATTATATATATATATATATATATATATATATTTCTTTTTTTTTTCATTTCCCCGTAGGGGTTTTACATATATGAGCAGAAATTGCATGGTATAAAGTGAGTGTTTAAAATATGGATCCTTCCCCCCTTTCTTTCTTCTTTCTTAAATTTTTTTTTTTTTTTTTGTGTTTGTTATATCTAGAGTTATATCTCTAGGATAGGCTGAAACAGAATAGACAGCAAATTAGCTGTTAGGTTTAATTTGGAAATTTAGAGAGCTGCCTCCCCCCCCCTCTTGTTCGGATTTATTTATTTATTTTATTTTTATATATATATATATATATATATTTATTTTTTTTTCTCTCTCTTCTTCTTCCCCCCCATTGTTGGTTAGCCTTGGTCCTTAAAAATGCCCGACTACTAAGAGGAGAGATGGCCCTGGAGCTCTTTATCCGACCATCTCTGTCCACAACCCCAGTTAAGTTGACGCTCAGATACCGAATTTAAGCGGTGAGCGTTTATCTAGCAATACATTGCTGTTTTTGCGTTTTTCCTTTTTTTTTTTTTTTTTTCTTTCAGTCATTCCATGGAGACCTTAAAAATCATATCGTTGAATACCAAAGGCCTGAACACCCCAGAAAAAAGACGGATACTTCTACACGATTTACGGCGTCATGGATCAGACGTGGCATTTATACAGGAGACACATTTTAGACAGGATAAAGTACCTACTTTAAAAAGTTGGGTATTTCCGTCAGTCTATCACGCCGCAAATCAAAATGCAAAATCGAAGGGAGTCTCCATTCTCCTTTCAAATAGACTACCTTGGTTCTTTACGGATATGATTAGCGACCCTGAGGGACGTTTTCTGTTTGTAAAGGGCAAGGTAGGTGATGTTTGTATCACACTGGCAACGTTGTATGCCCCTAATGACCACCAAGAGACTTTCTTGGGTAAGGCGCTTAAGCAACTGATTGAATTTACAGAGGGCCAGCTGATCATTGGGGGAGATCTAAATGTTTCATTGAACCCAGTTGAAGATACCTCCTCCGGAGTATCATCTATTCCTTATAATGCTCGTAATCGCATAGCTCAAATTTTACACAAAAGCCAACTGATTGATATATGGCGTTTATTTCACCCCACAGAAAAAGATTATACCTTTTTTTCATCGCCCCATAAGTCTTATTCTCGCATAGATTATTTTCTTGTTCCACATGCCCAACTTCACTCAGTACGTGAGGTTAATATTGGCTTGATTACTTGGTCAGACCACGCACCTATTTTTATGACATATGATTTACAGGAAACTCGGAATAGGAGATCAACTCAGTGGAGACTGAATGAAAGCCTTTTACAGGACCAAGAAGTCTTAGAAGATGTAATTAAAGAACTAGATTTTTATTTTGCTACTAATGACACCCCAGATTGCGATCCAGGAATTGTATGGGAGGCGCACAAAGCAGTCATTAGAGGGGTATTAATCAAACATGGGGCTAGGATTAAACGAAAGCGGGGGGAACAATTAAAAGTATTACTAGAAGAATTAGCTAAGCTAGAGATCTGTCATAAACGGACTTTGTCCTCGTCGTTGGGGAGGGAGCTTCATGTCAAGAGAACACAAATCTCAGACCTTCTGTATTACAGGGCCAAAGCGGCATTGCAGGTTTGCAGGAAATTCTCGTATGAGTCTGGTGACAAATGCGGAAGTTTCCTAGCTAAAACACTACGAGAACAGAAACGGATGAATTATATACCACATCTTCTCTCAGCTAATAAGGATAGGATCACAAAGCCATATGATATAGTGGGGGAATTCCAGGAATACTATAAGACATTATATAACCTACAGAATAGGCCACCTTCCCAAGCTCAAATAGACATGTATCTGTCTCGGTCATTAATGCCTCGGTTGGCAGAGACAGATAGAGATAATTTGGAAAAACCTATTACAATAGAAGAACTTCAGAGAACAGTAAAGATAACTAAATTGAATAAGGCTCCGGGCCCAGATGGTCTGACGGCTCAATATTACAAGACCTTGCTCCCCTCATTAGCCCCATATATGGTCAAACTATTTAACGCTCTTGGATCATCAGCAACATTTATAAAGGATACAATGCTAGCACACATTTCGGTAATACCAAAAGAGGGAAAAGATCCGACTTCCAGTGGAAGCTACCGCCCAATCTCTTTACTTAACGTAGATTTTAAGCTTTTCACAAAAATTTGGGCAAATAGAATTCAACAATACATTCCAAATTTGATACATCTGGACCAAGTGGGATTCGTTCCAACACGCGAAGCAAAATATAACACAACAAAAGTCCTTAATCTCCTGCATGTAGTGAAAAATTCTCAGATCCAATGTGTGTTTTTGAACACAGACGCAGAGAAAGCCTTCGACAGGGTAAATTGGAATTTCATGCTATCAGTTTTGCGATATGGAGGTTTTGGGAATAAAATGCTGCAATGGATTGCTTCTATCTATTCTTGTCCGACAGCTCGTGTTCGGGCAAATGGAGTGCTATCAGAAGCCTTTCAGATCGCAAATGGGACACGTCAGGGATGTCCCCTCTCATCACTCCTTTTTGCCCTGTCGTTGGAACAATTTCTCTGCACTATACGTTTAAATCAAGATATTACAGGAGTAAAGGTCGGAGAAGTGCAATACAAGATCTCGGCCTACGCAGATGATATGATGTTTTCTTTGACGAACCCCCTAGTTACGATTCCTAATTTAATGAAGGAGTTTGAGAAATACAGTGTATAACTAACCTTCGTATTAACTTTACTAAATCAGAGGCAATGGGGGTTAATTTCCCTCAAACGTCAATTGAACAACTTAAAAAAAAATTTAAATTTAAGTGGACGGATAAAGCACTTACATATCTGGGCACGCTGTTGGTACCCAATATTGATAAGATCTTTGGGTTAAATGTCCCCCCACTGCTGCAAAGAGTGAAGATACTACTAGATAAATGGAAGTTGGGTTTACACTCATGGATAGGACGCTGTAATATTGTTAAGATGAGTGTTCTCCCCAAATTTCTTTATCTTTTACAAGCATTACCAATACGGATCCCAGCTACTTATTTTAAACAGTGTCAGTAGTTGATTTTCGATTTCATATGGGCGGATAAGCAACCACGACTACGTCGTAACCAATTAACTCTTCCGAAGAAACAGGGGGGACTGGCGGTGCCAGACATACGTAGATATCATCGGGCTATACATCTTAGCAGAGTAGTTGACTGGAACAGACATAGAGATCTTAAACTTTGGGTACAGATGGAATACGCCCAGTCGCCTGTCTTATTAGGCAGAGTCCCCTGGTGTTCGGCATATGCCCCCAAAGAGCTCATTAAACATCCCCTGATAGGAAATACTCTTAAAATTTGTGCGACTACGTTTTCTATTGTTGGTGTAATACCCGAGACATCCCCCCTATACCCAATAATTGGGAACCCCTTGTTTCCCCCTGGGAATGAGGATAAAGCGTTTAAACACTTACCAAATATGGAGGGTACACAAGTGTCTACCTACATAAAAGGGGGGACTTGGTTAACAGTTACAGAGATGATGGAATTATTTAGAATAAGATTCTGGAGTGCTCTCCAGATTTCCCACTTTCTTAGCTCCCTCTCAGACCCGAGGAAGTTTGAAAGGCCTCCTAGTAGCTCTGAGAAGATGTGTTCAGAGAGGGGAGCGAAATCACATAATCTATCAGCGAATTATGAGATACTAAATGTAGCGAGGGAAACTGACTCTTTGAACTGTGTCCGAGACTGGGAACGAGAGTTGGGAAAGAACTTCAGTGCAAAGCAATTGCGACAAATTATTAGGTTTGCACACGAGTCTTCTATCTGTGTGAAAACTCAGGAGACTAACTTTAAAATCCTGACTCGATGGTACAGAACACCAGAGAGATTGAAGAAGTTTTTTCCCAACTCTTCAGACCTTTGCTGGAGATGTCACGCTGATAGAGGCACCATGTTGCATATCTTTTGGGATTGTCCTAAGTTGAAAAATTTCTGGGCAGAGATCAGACATATTCTCCAGATTGTCACTAACTGTAGGATACCAGAAGACCCAGCCTTTTTCCTTCTTCATGGGTCTCAGATACCAGAAAAGGTATATAAGAAATCCGTGATAAGACATCTTTTAGATGCTGCTAAGGCTTGTGTTCCTTTGGCGTGGAGATCGATGTCGCCACCGACAATAGAGATGTGGTTACGTAAAGTGAGAGAAATTAATAAATTGGAGGATCTGGTTCTCTCTGTGCGACATCAACAGGAGAGATATTCCGAGACTTGGTCTTCTTGGAACTCTTTTCTGGCCTCGGAAGAGGGAAGGACCCTCCATGACGGTAACCGAAATGGTTAAAGTAGTTTTTTTTTTTTAAGGAATCTACTTGGATATAACTGGATCTTCTTTTGCGGGGTGTAAAGGCCCTAGGGAGATAGGCCCATGGATTGGCTCCTTTTTTTTTTTTTGTCTGTTGGTTTTGTTAATATATGGGTATAAAAATGACTGGGACTGGCTCGAGACTATAAAGGAGGCAGGATAATGGTTGAGTAAGAGCTATTTTGGACATAGACTCAACCTACTGTTAGATGATACGAAATTGTGTTTTAAGTATGCCTAAAAATGTTGTTTCTGATTCTCTGTATTTTTTTTTCTTTCTTTTTCCTCTTTTTGTATGTATGTTCTTGAGCATGTCCTATGTTTAAAAATAAATAAAGTGAAAAAAACAAAAAAAAACAAACATACTATTTGTTAGTGCTACCTTTGTGCTTTTTTGTGTCATAAAAATAAAAATTTGTGCTGTTTTTATTTTTAAGATAATAGCAATTTGTTTTTTTCCAGACGATGACATCACCCCGCCCTCCTGTCACGTACCTGGTTAGTGAGCTCCTGGTTAGACAGCAGCCATGGGAGCAAAGCGAGGTATGAGTGCCTGTGCAGTCCAGTAGACTGCGTGGTGGCAGCAGTCAGCAGGTGGATGTGGCAGCAGAACCGGCTGGTGGCAGATGAACTGGCACTAGCTGTGTGAAGTTGGCACCCCATGTTTGTAAACCTAAATAAAAATATACTATTCGTTTGTGCCGCTTTTGTGCTGATTTGTGCCACGAAAATGAGCGTTTTGTGCCGCTTCAGTTTCTGAGATATTAGATATTCAATTTAATGTAAGCCCCACCCACTTTGCACCCCATATTGCTGAATTTTAAAAACAAACACACCATTAATTGGTGCCACATTTGTGCTGGTTTGTGCTGCAAAAATAAACGTTTGTGCCGCTTTGGTTTTGGAGATATTGTGCGTTATAGTTACTGAAACCCCGCCCACTTTGCACCCCATGTTGCTGAATTTTAAAAACAAACATGTCATTTGTTTGTGCCGCATTTGTACTGGTTTGAGCTGTAAAAATACATTTATTGTGCCGCTTTGGTTTTGGAGATATTGTGCGTTATAGTTGCTTAAACCCCGCCCACTTTGCAACCCATGTTGTTGAATTTTAAAAACAAAAACGCCATGTGTTTGTGCTGCATTTGTGCTGGTTTGTGCCGCAAAAGTAAACTTTTGTGCCGCTTTGGTTTCGGAGATATTGTGCGTTATATGTTGCCAAACCACACTGACTTTACACCTCGTTATTAAATCTTACATACAGAACTTACAGAACCTATACTCTTGGGTTTCCTTAATGTAATGCTCCTCCCACTGTAATGGGCACTGCACTTCATATTGTACCCTGGAAAAGGCATGACCATTGTAGAACAGATGTTCCATCCTTAGCCAATAACTGCCAGACCAACCCCATACTACATCCCACCCGTATCATTAAATCCCATTAATGGAGACCACACCATAAATAGAGTAAAAAATTGGCTGTAGGAGCCTCTATAGTAACAAATAAACTTAAATGAACAAAAAACATTTATTAAACCAAAAACTCACCAGTCACTAATCACGTTGGTCTTTGCAGGAACCCCAAACTATTGTATGTTCAAGAATGCACTGCGGTACCTTTTACTATACTAGGCCTCCAGCCGACATACTGGCTCGGAGATAACCCACTAACCGCAGTGCACCCATTAACCAATTCCAGCTAAATCACGTTACCTGGAATACACCAGAGGGACCTATACCACCGATGGGTCCCGAATCCTTCCTTATCCAAGGTTCTTCATTTGCCAGCAAAGACCAACCTCCGCCACAGCGCACAAGGGGAAGACCTTACTCTTGAGTGCCCCTCCACACCCTCAAAGCTCTCTGAATACCATCCTGCAACCCCAGGGCCCACAAATCAATTCTCACCACATTGAGGTGTACCCCGTCACCCCGAAGGTATCCCCAAGTATATGTTTCCAGTTCCAAATGCCAGATAACCAGGCCCCCATTCCTAACTACAAATCTGCCTACCTCCCTGTTGACCTTCCTGCGGGCCTTATTGAGCCGCTCCACCGATCTAGCCAAATGCCAAGTCGTCTGAGCAATGATCTCGGACCACATGACGAGCATATCTGGGAAGGTCATGCGGTGCCGCAGGAAATCAAAGTTGACATCACAAATGATGTCCAATATGGACCTCAGTCCTAAATCATTGCCGTCGACGTGTAGCACCAGAACGTTTGGCGGTCTATCCAGTCGTGCAAAGCGATGCACTTCCGGCACCATTCTGCTCCACAGCATGCCCAGTACCCCCAACCAGGGGACACAAGCTTCCTGCCTAGAAATGCCTAGTTGCCTACCATTGGGCCTAACGTCTGCTCGCCTGGCCCCCCAAAACACATAGGAGTAGCCCAGTATCCAGACAAGGCCCATCATACCACCTGAAAGAGAAGAAACAACACCACAAATAACAAAATAACACCAAACAAGCATGCAAACACAGGCTTACCAACACAGAACACTCAAAATGACCTACCCCCCCCCCCCCCCCAATCAGACAACAGATGAGGATAAACATATAGCTGGAACCTTTTCGATTCCCACCTACCAATACGCTTGGCCGCTTTGTCATCCAACCCGCACCTGGCGGCTTCTGTGGCCGCCCCAATTGAGAATGAGTGCGAGATGAATTCTTTCTCCTCCAAACCCAATGCCTTTAAACATTTACGGAAAATGGATATGAATTGAAATCTGGACAAGGGAGACCCGTCTGCATGTAACAAAAAGGACCCAGCCAAATCCGGGTGCCCTGTGAAAAACTCTCTGACAGCACCCACCGGACACAAGGGCAAAGCCGGCAAAGCAAAAATCCGAACCTTTCTGCCCCTGCTAGCCTGATTCGTTTTGGACCATCGCAAAAGCAGGGATACCCTGTCTTCCCCACAGGTGACCTCCCGATCCAACATACCCCCATGGACCCTCTTGGAAGGGCTGACTAGTTCACTAATCCGAAAAGCTACAAAAAAAGCCAGAGAGAAGGCCGTTTTAAACAAAGAGACCTCGTAGGCTAAGGAACACAGGGAAACCAACTGGGCTAAAACATTTTGTAGAATATCAAACGAAACAGGGCACCTGCGCTTCTGAGACCTACGATACCCCTTAAGAGCCTGTCGGACCCAAAAATCTTTTGTGAAATCATGACAGCCCTGCAGTTTGAAGAAAAATGCTAATCCTGCCAATTTCTGCTCCACGACTGACACCAACACCCCCTCCTCAAAGTTCCATGAAACAAAGTAAAGGACCAACAACCTCACCTCCGGGCCCTCTTGCTCCACCACAGCCTGCTGCAGCAAAGACAACCACTCTTGCCATAATTTATTATAGGCTGCCCACGTCATGTCACGCACTGACCGTGTGATCCATCCGGAGTCGACCTCAAGGCAATCCTCCACAGCCATTCGGGACAAGGGACCCTGCGTTGCTCCACTGCCGGTGCCAGCTCCTGGAACCTGCCCCACTGAAAGCGGGACAATGCATCAGCTAAGCCATTCTTAACTCCCGGGAGGTGAACAGCATAATGAAAAACATTTAACTGTAGACAACGTAACACTAGGTGCTGAAGAATTCGGACCATGGGTGGCGACGAGGCTATGACACGGTTAATGACCTGTACCACCCTAAGATTGTCACTGTGAAAACGCACTTTAAGGTCCTTCTTAGGCACGACCCCCAGGGGTGAGATCACCAAATCCGCTAAAGGCTGCGAGGGGAAAGGGCCACCCATGTGGCCCAACGCAAGTTCCTTCCGCAATTTCTCAGAAACCACTGCAGGATGTTGCAAGGCCGAACACAATTTCTGGGACACTGGTGGAACAGAGGCCAGGGAACAAGGTATGTGAAAGCCTTCGGAGAAACCCACCTCTAACAACCGAGCAGCCTCCCGATCCGGATATCTATCGAGGAAAGGCTGCATCCTTTTCACCCTCACTAACGTCAACCCTTTTGTTAGTAGAATTGCCGACACGGCCCTTCCCCTGTTTGAAGCAGCGGGGCAAGGGATTCAAACCTCAGCAGCCTGAGCACTCATGCTGGTAACGGTAAGCCCCCCCCAAACTTGCAGGAGCCCTCATTATACTGCCAGCAGACACCCCTTTTCTTTGCGGACGGTTGTCTGGGGGTAGATGTGCCACCGCCCCCCCCCCCCCCGGAAAAAAATTATTAGGGGCTCGCGCCGAGGTCATAAGTCGCATCCACAAACTAAAGTCCTTGTGGTCCCACCGCAAGGACGGGCGGATAGATCTCTGCTGCCGGAACTGCTCGTCATACCTCAACCATGCGGATTCCCCGTAGACCCTGTAGGCTTCCCTGATGGCGTCAAGATAACAGAAGAGCGCTGAACAGTTTTCTGGATTCTTCTCCCCAACTACACTTGCCATAATGGCAAAAGCCTGCAGCCAACTAGGGAAAGTCCGCGGGATAAGCCTGTACAGCCATTTTTCTTGATCCTCCTTTCTGCTCTCCTCTGGCTTGACCCCATCCAGATAAAATTTTTCCAGGGGTAGCAAAGAGTATATCCCCACATACTCACCCTTCCAAATTTCTTTGTGGAATTCAGGCTTCAGGTGCGCACCCAGAGGCCCCTCAAAACAAACGTAAACCTCACATTTCACAGAGTCGGCCAATCTTACTGAATCCTGTTTGGTAACGGCCTCCCCCGATGACTCAGCTTTGTCCCTCAACGCCAACTTGTGCCCCGCCGCAGACTAGCCCGGTGCTGTGATTGCCACTGCGGCAGGCACCACCACCGCAGGGGGATCAACCCTGGACACCAAAGCCAGCCTCGTCGCCTCTGACTTACCCACTGGCGGGATCCACGACGGCATGGCTTGGGCACTCGTTTCTGATTCAAATAGCTGGACCAGCTCCCTCAAACCCAAAAGGAACCCCTGCAACCCCTCATCTGACCTAGATGTGGCATGACCATGGCCCCACTAGAAAGTGCAGAAAGCATGGGCAAATCAGACCACAGAGCCACCAGGGGCCCTCCCCCCTAGACACACATTATCATCAACAGCAGAAAACACAGACATGTTAGAAGAAGTAGTAGACTTTTTCAGGCTGCCTAGGAAGGATCCCACCAGCCGCAGGTTTCGACTCCATCGATGCAGGGCGTCCATGCAACTCCTCCCCCCTCTGAAGCGGACAACTTGCCCTCCAATCTCTCATCTATCTCCACTTCTCCTCTCTCAGGCAGCACCCCAGGAGTAGTGGACCTGGATGCCGAGGATCCGTGCGGCTGCTGGCCCCACCTGCTTGCACCGGCTCCACCCACCGATTTCTGGGTCACCTTACCGGAGCGCCCAGAGCCGCTCCTCCGCACTGCCGCTCCTCCGCACCTCTGACATTGCCTGGTGCTGGCTGGTCCTGGGAGAGCCACCGGCCATGGAGGTAAAGGGCCTAGGGGCCGTAGCAGCACGATTCCCCTGCCGAGGCTCTGCCCTCGCCTACTCATCGCCGGGGGAGGAGCCCACCTGTTCCTGATACTGATGCCGGGCAGGCCGGGGAGAGACACAGACACCCCCGGAAGCCCTGCCCCCCGACGATGAAGGGGATTCCTTCCAGGAGCACCACCCGCAGGTGCAGCTGATCGCTTTGCAGGTAGTCCTGAAGGGGCCCGCATGGGACTCCCAATGTGGCACCGAGCTCTGGGGGAGGAGACCGGAGAGAAACGCTCCAGGGGCTGAGACCTCTGAGCTCGTACGGACTCCTGCCCCCCGTCCCTGACCCAGAGGCTCGATCTCGCAGGACAGATGAGAGCTGTTCCTGCAGCCACTCCGCTCCTCTAGACACCGCCTCCACCCTGAGCTGGGAAAACAGCCTGTCCACATCTGCCATCTCGTCCAGCAACCGCAGGGGATCCAAGTTTCTAACTGCGCTGTGAGATTCTCTGGATGCGGGGTTTCAGCAACTATAATGCACAATATCTCCGAAACCAAAGCGGCACAAAAGTTTATTTTTGTGGCACAAACCAGCAGAAACGTGGCACAAACTAATGGCGTGTTTGTTTTTAAAACTTAGCAACATGGGGTGCAAAGTGGGCAGGGTTTCAGCAAATATAATGCACAATATCTCCGAAACCAAAGCGGCACAAACGTATATTTTTGTGGCACAAACCAGCACAAATGCGGCACAAAAGAATGGCGTGTTTGTTTTTAAAATTCAGCAACATGGGGTGCAAAGTGGGCGGAGCTTACAAGAAGTTGAATGTTTAATATCTCAGAAACCGAACCGGCACAAACGCTCATTTTTGCGGCACAAATCAGCACAAATGCGGCACAAACGAATGGTATGTTTTTATTCAGGTTTTACAAACATGGGGTTTGTAAAACCTGAATAAATAAATCACACAGTTATAACGCACAATATCTCCAAAACCAAAGCGGCACAAAAGTTTATTTTTGCGTTCACAAACCAGCAGAAACGCAGCACAAACGAATGGCTTGTTTGTTTTTAAAATTCAACAAAATGGGGTACAAAGTGGGCAGGGTTTCAGCAACTACAACGCACAATATCTCCACAACCAAAGCGGCGCAAACGTTTATTTTTGCAGCACAAAAGCGCCACAAACGAATGGCATGCTTGTTTTTAAAATTCAGCAACATGGGGTGCAAAGTGGGCGGGGTTTCAGCAAATATAACGCACAAGTATGTAAACTCTTGGAGGGATGATAAGGGACTATATACAAGATTTTAGTAATAAGAACGGTATCATTAGCAGTAATTAGCATGGATTCATGAAGAATAGTTCTTGCCAAACCAATCTATTAACCTTCTATGAGGAGGTGAGTTGCCATCTAGATAAAGGAAGGCCCGTAGACGTGGTGTATCTGGATTTTGCAAAAGCATTTGACACAGTTCCCCATAAACATTTACTGTACAAAATAAGGTCCGTTGGCATGGACCATAGGGTGAGTACATGGATTGAAAACTGGCTACAAGGGCGAGTTCAGAGGGTGGTGATAAATGGGGAGTACTCAGAATGGTCAGGGCTGGGTAGTGGGGTCCCCCAGGGTTCTGTGCTGGTACCAATTTTATTTAATTTGTTCATAAACGACCTGAAGGATGGGATAAACAGTTCAATCTCTGTATTTGCGGATGATACTAAGCTAAGCAGGGCAATAACTTCTCCGCAGGATGTGGAAACCTTGCAAGTAGATCTGAACAAATTAATGGGGTGGGCAACTACATGGCAAATGAGGTTCAATGTAGAAAAATGTAAATTAATGCATTTGGGTGGCAAAAATATGAATGCAATCTATACACTAGGGGGAGAACCTCTGGGGGAATCTAGGATAAAAAAGGACCTGGGGGTCCTAGTAGATGATAGACTCAGCAATGGCATGCAATGCCAAGCTTCTGCTAACAAAGAAAACAGAATATTGGCATGCATTAAAAAGGGGATTCATTCTAGAGATAAAACGATAATTCTCCCCTCTACAAGACTTTGATCCGGCCGCACCTAGAGTATGCTGTCCAGTTCTGAGCACCAGTCCTCAGGAAGGATGTACTGGAAATGGAGCGAGTACAGAGAAGGGCAACAAAGCTAATAAGGGTCTGGAGGATATTAGTTATGAGGAAAGGTTGCGAGCACTGAACTTATTCTCTCTGGAGAAGAGACGCTTGAGAGGGGATATGATTTCAATATACAAATACCGTACTGGTGACCCCACAATAGGGATAAAACTTTTTCATTAAAATTAGAAGAAAAGAGGTTTAACCTTAAACTACGTAGAGGGTTCTTTACGGTAAGAGCGGCAAGGATGTGGAATTCCCTTCCACAGGCGGTGGTCTCAGAGGGGAGCATCGATAGTTTCAAGAAACTATTAGATAAGCATGTGAACGACCGCAACATACAGGGATATACAATGTAATACTGACACATAATCACACACATAGGTTGGACTTGATGGACTTGTGTCTTTTTTCGACCTTACCTACTATGTAACTATGTAACAATATCTCCGAAACCAAAGCGGCACAAACGCTCATTTTTGTGGCACAAATCAGCACAAATGCGGTACAAACGAATAGTATATTTTTAACAGGTTTTTCAAACATGTGCTAGTGCCAGCTCATCTGCCACCAGCCGGTTCTGCTGCCACATCCACCTGCTGACTGCTGCCACCACGCAGTCTACTGGACTGATCACAGGCACTCATACCTCGCTGTGCTCCCATGGCTGCTGTCTAACCAGGAGCTCACTAACCAGGTACGTGACAGGAGGGCGGGGTGATGTCATCGTCTGAAAAAAACAAATTGCTATTATCTTAAAAATAAAAGAAGCACACATTTTTATTTTTATGACACAAAAAAGCACAAAGGTAACACTAACAAATAGCATGTTTGTTTTTAAGATTTAATAACATGGGGTACAAAGTGGGTGGGGTGTTATCAAATATAAACAAGCTGTTATAACTAAAAAACCATAACAGCACAAATAAAAACATTAGCAGCACAAACCAGCACAAATGAGGCATTAACCAACCGGCCCAATTTCGTGTCTTTTGGGTGTTGTAGGGGGGCTAAGTGACCTTTGGTGACCTTTAATAAATTATTAATATCGCAAAAACGATAAAAGATAGAACGAAAATTTAAACAGCACAAACGTAGCACTAAAGAAACACATTTGAGTTTTCATTTGTGCTGATTGTAGGTTGTAGGGGGGGCAAAGTGGGTGGGGTTTATAACTTAAAAACCATAACAGCACAAATACAAATTTTAGCAGCACAAACCAGCACAAACGTAGCACTAAAGAAACACACTTGAGTTCTTATTTGTGCTGATTGTAGGGGGGCAAAGTGAGTGGGGTTTGAAAAAAAAAACTGTTATAACTTAAAAACCATAACAGCACAAATAAAAATTTTAGCAGCACACACCAGCACAAACGTAGCACTAACCAACGAGACCAGTTTCGTGTCATTTGGGTGTTGTAGGGGGGCTGAGTGACCTCTGGTGACCTGTAATAAATCATTAATAAAGCAAAAACGATAAAGGATAGAATGGAAATTTAAACAGCACAAAACAGCATGTCAGAGAGCCTACCTCGGTGGTCATGGTGCTGCTCACGGTGGTGTGCGTCGGGGTGCGCCTGCGCACGCTGGCACGCGCGTTCCTGCTGGTCCTGTTGTGCGTGCTCCTGCAGGCACTGGCGTGTGCGACTCGGCTGCCCTTGGGGTGCATGCTGGTGTTCGGGCACGGGCGCGCGTGCTCCTTTGGGCACTAGTTTGCATCATCCAGCGGGGCCTGGCGTGCACGCCGGTGTGCGGGTGCGCGCGCGAGGGCGTGTGCGGGTGCGCGTGCCTGTGCGTGCCGCTGCGCACGCGCTGTTTGGCGCCAATCCATCTATTTAAGCTGGCTTCACTCTCTGATCAGTGCTGCCTGATCAACAGCTCTGCCGTTCCCTTGTACCTGTTTCCTGTGCCTGTAACCAGATCTCCTGACTAACCCAGCTTGTCTCTTGGATTCCTCTGAACTCTGCCTGCACCTGACCTCTGGCCTGTCTGACTATTCTTCTGCCTGCTCCGTTGTACCTCGTTGCCCGCCTGTTGCCGAACCCAGCCTGTCTCCAGACCTTCCTGTTCAGTCTCTGTTGGCCTGTGTTCCAGCCTGCACCTTGCTGTTAAGGACTGCTCATCCACCAGCATCTGGACTCTATCACCAGGCTCCCATACCACTCCATACTCCTGCGCTCCCTGTATACTCTACCAGGGGCCGCAAGTTGGACGCGTAAGGGAGTCTCCCCTCTGCCCAAGCGGACTCACCGGTCTGGTAAGTGAGAAGTCTGATAGTATCAGGCAGCCATGACCTGATACTATCAGATACTATCAGTCCGGGCAGGGGGCTTCCCCTATGGATGAACTCTGCAGACATCTGGCAGGGTTAACCCAAGCGGTAAAAAGCCTACAAGAGGGCTATACAAGATTGGAGGAACGTGTCCAGGCTCTATCTGCACCCACCAGTCCCCAGGGGACTTCGTCTGCACCTTCCGCACCCTCCGTAGTTATGCTCCCTCCAGAGCCCAAAGTACCCATACCTGAAAGGTTTTCCAGAGACCGTAGCAAATACCATGCATTCTGAAATGCCTGTGAACTCTACTTCGCTTTGCAGCCCCGTACCTTCTCTCTAGAAGCTACCAAGGTGGGCTTTGTCATTTCCCTGCTGTCCTGTGCCTCAAACCTGGGCCCACCGTCTTCTGGAGCAGAAGTCTGATTCTTTGGAGAGTCTGGATGCCTTCTTTCTGGCCATGTCACAGCTCTACGAGGACCCTCAGCTAACTGCAACTGCTGAAGCTACATTGCACTCCCTCCGATAAGGCCGTAGGGCGGCTGAAGACTATGCGGTTGAGTTCAGGCGCTGGAGCTCTGACACGGCCTGGAACGACGCTGCCCTGCGTCACCAGTTTAGGATAGGATTGTCCGACCTGCTTAAGGAAGAGTTGGCACGAGTTGGAGTGCCTCAAACTCTGGAGGAGCTCATTAATCTTTCTATTCAAATTGACCGTCGCATGAGAGAGCGACGCACCGAGAGGTCTACCAGTACCTTCCGCTCCACCTGGATGCTTCCACAAGTTCCCAGTCCTCCCAGTCGGCCCTCTGCTCCTCCGACTGCTCCGGTCCTTGATGCTCCAGAACCCATGCAGCTTGGCCTGCTTCGTCCTTCCTTGACCCCTGAAGAGAAGTTACGCAGACGTGCTCACAATCTGTATCTGTACTGTGGAGAATCCGGGCACTACGCAAGCGTCTGCCCCTACAAGACGCGTAAGTGCCATCCTACTGCTCGTATGTGTGTAACTGTCATGCCTAAGCCAAGTACTCACCTTACTATCTCTATCACATTGCAGCTTCCAGGAAGGACTATTCAGGCACCAGTCATCATTGACTCCGGAGCATGCAGCTGCTTCATTGACCTGGTTTTTGCTGCTCATCATGATATCCCACTTCGACCCAAGACCCAGAGCCTCACTGTGCACCTTGCAGATGTTTCCACCCTCCGTTCTGGTCCTGTCATTCAAGAGACTGTCCCTCTATTGGCTATCATGGATCCTCAGCACCAGGAACTTCTCTGCTTAGACGCCATCTCTTCACCTCTCTTTCCTATCATCCTGGGAATGCCGTGGCTTCAGGCCCACAACCCCCTCATTAACTGGGCTTCAGGAAGAATTGAGTTTCTCTCTGAATACTGTCAACAGCATTGTTTGCAAGGGGTAACCAACGAGACTCCTCAACTCCTCTGCTTACATCCAGATACAGAACTACGCCAAGCTATTCCAGAACCCTACTCGGATGTTTTCAGCAAGAAAGGTGCAGAGATCCTTCCCCCGCACAGGCCCTACGATTGCCCTATAGAACTCTTACCCGGAACCAAGGTACCCTTCGGAAGGATCTTCCCATTAACGGAGCAGGAGTTAGACACATTAAAGAAATACCTTGACGCAAACCTGAAAAAGAAGTTCATCCGCCCTTCCACCTCCCCGGCCGGTGCCGGGATATTCTTCGTAGAGAAGAAGGATCACTCCCTTCTACCATGCATCAATTACCGAGAGCTAAACAAGATAACGATTAAAAATCGTTATCCGCTACCTCTGATGCCTGAGCTATTTCAGAGGCTGGGAACCGCAATAGTCTTCGCGGAGCCTATAACTTAATCCGTATCCAAGAGGGGGGCGAGTGGAAGACCGCTTTCCGTACTCGTTTTGGCCATTTCGAGTACCTCGTTATGCCCTTCGGTCTTTGCAAAGCACCAGCAGCATTCCAACACTTTGTTAACGATATCTTTCGTGAATTTCTGGACCTTTGCGTTATCATATACCTTGACGACATCCTCATTTTCTCCTCTTCATTGGCTGACCATCGCAGGCACGTCCGGAATGTCCTTGCTCGGCTCAGACAACATGGACTGTATGCTAAGCTTGATAAATGCAAGTTTGAACGCCAAAGCATTCAATTTTTGGGTCTCATCATTTCAGTTGACGGCATCAGGATGGACCTTCAAAAGGTGTCCGCCATCCTGAACTGGCCTGCACCCACAGACAAAAAGGGGATTCAACGCTTTATTGGATTTTCCAACTTTTATAGAAAATTCATCAAGGACTTCTCTAAAATTATCTCCCCCATTACAGAATTAACGAAGCAGGGAACTCGATTCTGCTGGACTCCCGGGGCACAATCGGCTTTTGAGAAATTAAAAGAACTATTCACATCGGCCTCCATTCTCAAACACCCTAACCCTGCTTTGCCATTTGTTTTGGAGGTCGATGCCTCTGAAATCGCAGTAGGAGCAGTACTCTCCCAACGTCAAGGCGCCAAGGCTCTTCTGTTTCCAATAGCTTTCTTCTCACGCAAACTCTCCGTGTCCAAAAGGAACTATGACGTAGGAGATCGGGAGCTTCTGGCTATCAAGACGGCTCTGGAGGAGTGGCGCTATCTATTGGAGGGTGCTGTACATCCCATTCTAATTTACACCGACCACAAAAACTTGGAGTATCTGAGATCTGCCAAGAGATTAAGGCCACGGCAAGCTAGATGGGCACTCTTCTACTCCCGCTTTCAATTTCACATCACCTACAGACCTGGTTCTAAAAATATCAAGCCGGATGCACTTTCCCGCATGTTCCATGACTCCAAAGAGACTGCTTCTCCGGACACTATCCTGCTTGCGGGAAATTTCTTACTCCTTCAAGGGGATCTGATCTCTAGAATAAGACAAGCTTCTATGGGAATACCCCAACCTGCTGAGACCAGCCTAAAGGACAGTTTGCTATGGCACAAGGGCAAGATTATGGTCCCTAAGGACCTTATGGTGCCGGTATTGGAACTTTGCCATGACCACAAGCTGGCGGGTCATTTTGGGGCCCTGAAGACGGCCGAATTGATACAGCGCACCTTCTGGTGGCCACAACTGGTCAATGATTGTAAAAGTTACGTTAATTCCTGTCACATTTGTGCCCGAAGTAAAAGTAACCGGACAAGGGCCTGTCAGACCCTGGAAAATGATCTCGATGGATTTCATCGTGGAACTCCCCCCATCCGAAGGCTTTTCTACCATCTTTGTCATAATAGACAGATTATCCAAGATGGCACATTTTCTTCCTATGAAGGGCACACCCTCAGCCATGGAAACGGCGAAGATATTCATCAAGGAAATCGTAAGATTGCATGGGGTTCCTTCGAATATTGTCTCCGATTGAGGTCTCCAATTCACCTCCAGGTTTTGGAAGGCTCTGTGTGGTTCTCTTGAAATTGAACTGGCGTTCTCTTCGGCCTACCATCCCCAGACAAACGGCCAAACGGAGAGAACCAACCAAACTTTGGAGGAATACCTCCGCTGTTTCTCTGCCTTTTCCTAGGATGACTGGGTCTCCCTGTTACGTGTTGCGGAATTCTCGTACAACAATTCTCTACATTCTGCCATCAACCAAACGCCATTCCTCGCCAATTATGGATTTCATCCTTCCTTTCTACCCAGCTCTATACCCGAATGTACCTTCCCTGCAGTGTCCGAAACAATGGAGTTCTTCTCTGCCAATAGCAAACTTCTGCAAGAGACCATGGCCAAATCCCAGGCCTATTACAAAAGAATGTTCGACAAGAAGAGACGTGGGGAACTCATCTTGGAACCTGGCAATCAAGTGTGGCTGTCTACTGCTAACTTAAAATTGGCCTGCCCCTCTAGGAAACTGGGGCCTAAATTCATGGGGCCTTTTCCGGTAAGGAGGAAGGTTAATGACGTGGCATATGAACTTGACTTGCCTGATTCTTTTAAAGTGCACCCAGTTTTCCATGTGTTTCTGCTGAAACCGGTCGCCCCTAATCCCTTTACTGGCCGTACTACCGGTCCACCTGAACCCGTCATGATTAATAATGAGGAAGAATTCGAAATTGAGGCAATTCTGCATTGCAGGAAAAGGCGCAAACAAATCCAATGTCTAATCAAATGGAAGGGACATGGACCTGAAGACAATTCCTGGGAACCCGAGAGTAATCTCCACGCTAAGGAACTACTGCAAGCATTCAGAGATTCACATGCAACCAGATTGGCCCAACTGGGCATCCGGAGGCTGCTCTTGAGGAGGGGCACTGTCAGAGAGCCTACCTCGGTGGTCATGGTGCTGCTCGTGGTGGTGTGCATCGGGGTGCGCCGGCGCGCGCTGGCGCACACGTTCCTACTGGTCCTGTTGTGCGTGCTCCTGCGGGCACTGGCGTGTGCGACACGGCTGGCCTTGGGGTGCATGCTGGTGTTTGGGCACGGGCGCGCGCGCTCCTTTTGGGCACTAGTTTGCATCATCCGGCGGGGCCTGGCATGCACGCCGGTGTGCGGGTGCGCACGCACGGGCGTGTGTGGGTGCGCGTGCCTGTGCGTGCCGGTGCGCACGCACGTGCCATTTGGCGCCAATCCACCTATTTAAGCTGGCTTCACTCTCTAATCAGTGCTGCCTGATCAACAGCTCTGTCGTTCCCTTGTACCTGTTTCCTGTGCCTGTAACCAGATCTCCTGTCTAACCCAGCTTGTCTCTTGGATTCCTCTGAACTCTGCCTGCACCTGACCTCTGGCCTGTCTGACTATTCTTCTGCCTGCTCCGTTGTACCTCGTTGCCCGCCTGTTGCCGAACCCAGCCTGTCTCAGACCTTCCTGTTCAGTCTCTGTTGGCCTGTGTTCCAGCCTGCACCTTGCTGTTAAGGACTGCTCATCCACCAGCATCTGGACTCTATCACCAGGCTCCCATACCACTCCATACTCCTGCGCTCCCTGTATACTCTACCAAGGGCTGCGAGTCGGACGCGTAAGGGAGCCTACCCTCTGCCCAAGCGGACTCACCGGTCTAGTAAGTGAGAAGTCTGATACAGCACAAACGTAGCACTAACCAACGAGACCAGTTTTGTGCCATTTGGCTGTTGTAGGGGGCTAGGTGATGTCATAGTCTGGAAAAAACAATTGCTAATATCTTCAAAATAAAAGCAGCACAAATGTCAATTTTTACGGCACAAAACAGCACAAACGTAGCACTAAAGAAACACACTTGAGTTTTTATTTGTGCTGATTGTAGGGGGGCCAGCTTCGCTGAGCTCCCCCTATATATCCCTACATGTATCTTTAAATCTATGGAATCTATTCTCAACATGTTCGTCTGGGGCCCATCCCGACACACACTATCATGGCAAACTCTGAAATGTCCAATCCACCTAGGTGGCACTGCTTTACCTAATCTAGCCTTGTATTACGTTGGTTCTCAATTATCTATTTTTTTTATTACAACCAAGTGGACAGGGACAAGTACTCCACACTTGTATGCGCCTCTGGCTCAAACTTGGTGGCATACCCCTTTCAGGTCCTACTATGTGGCACCCGAGAGCCGCCTCACATGGGCAATAGGTGCTGTATGATATACCATCACTGCAAAATTTTGCAACTGGCTATGTCCACTATCAAGACCTCCATGCTCCACACCCACACACCACTGAGGGACAACCCACATCTGCCTGAATACCTGACTGTCCCTGATTATAATCTATGGATTGCTTGGGGGGTTATATTTCCCTCACCGGTCATAGACAATGACTTGGTTAAATAGTTTCAAGCTCTAAAAGATGAGTTTAGCGTGCCCAATCCATTTTTTTCCATTACCTCCAACTCTGCCATGCCCTCCACTCCCAATTCCGCGACCCCATCCCCAGCCTTGAATCGTTATATCTGGTGGAAGTAGTCACGGTCGTGACCCTAAAAAATGAATCTCCTCTTTCTATAACCACCTCATGTTACCTGCGACCACTGCCCAGGCCTATTAACTGAAATCCAGATGGGAGACAGATGTGGGGGACTTGGCGGATGAGAATTGGGAAGAGGTACTGGCCTCCTGTAGATTGGTGTCCCCTAAATTGTCTGACCGCCTTACTCATCTTTACATTCTCCACAGGTCCTACCTAATACCAATTCACCTAAATGCAGAGACCCAGGGGGAACATTCTGCCACCTAATATGGTCCTGTCCCTCCCTTCAAGTATACTGGTCACAGGTGGTTAAATTCCTCCATGATCACATGGGATCCCCTCTGACCCTATGCCCCCGTCAGTGTTTACTGGGCCTCCTCTCCATTCCCGAGGAGGAAAGGTATCTCAATATATTTTTGCAGGAATCCCTGTTCATGGCCAGGATGCAAATAGCTAAGTCCTGGATCAAAGAGTCACCCCCCCCCCCCCCACTATCCATCAGTGGATTTGGGCTGTCAATACCACCTCCCCTACAAAAAAAGTACTGTATTCACACAGCGGTTGCCCGACTAAGAACAAAATATGGGACAGGTGGCTCATTTATCATGCGCAGCTCCCTCTATCCCTTTCTACGCCCACCTACTTTCTAAACCACTGTTTGCATATTTCCCCCGCACCGCTGCATTCCAAGCCACAGTGCACAATACTGGGTTGTCCCACCCCCATCAGGGTACAATCAGTTCTACTAGGTATAGGTTCTGGTAATCCTTGGTATCTTGACCTTTTATAGTTCTAGATTCTGTATGGTTATGTCATTGCTTTATCCTCATGTATAGTGTCGGTTGCAATTTGTGCTTGTTTGTATATTCTTTTAATATGCTCAATAAAACTTTATTTTGAAAAAAAAAGAAATGTATGAGTGTGTCCTGAGCTTATGGCTGCAGACTACGGTTTCTCAAATCAGCAAGGCTGCCACCTGGGCTTCTGTCCTCACTTTCCCTGTGTTCTACCAGGGGCTTAAGGTAATTAGATTAGTGCACTTGCTACAGACGCATTTGAGTGCTGTCCGTTGTCTTTTTCCATCTGCACTGGCATTTTTTGGGGGATTTGAATGTTTGTGCGGATGGGGAGGGTATCGCGTATGGTGCTCAATTTGTTTTTCTACCAGGTGGACATTCACCTTTATCTGAAGTCAGATTCTGCTATAAGAATTCTTGGGGAGGCTCTTTGAGTTGTAGGCAGTTCACAGCTTTACTGTTGTCATGACACCAAGAGCTTGTGGGCGTTTGTTTGCCTATCCCATAGTGGGATTGCTTTGTCCAACTTAGGTGAAGTACTCCTTCATTACATCCAGATCAATGATGGCACACTTGCAAACAGTCATTAGCTAGTCACAGCAGCTATACCTAGCTCCTTAGAAACCAACAATGGTAGAAGGCTCCAGCTCACAAATGCCTTGCAGTTCCTGAAGGTAATTCTAAGGTCCCTCTATATGGCTGAGCATCAACCACCGAAAGTAATTGCTGTATGCTCCTCCAGCAGCATCTGGACATCATAGGAACCTTATACAGAGTAGTCAGCCAACACGACAGGCAGGAAAGCCAATCAGGTTCTATTATGGCGCATTCTTTCAGCACTACTGCAGGGCTTAGTAGTCCTCACTACAACTGTTTTTGGCGTGAGGCCAGTAGCTTATTCACTTTCTTATGATAGGATTTGCTGAAGCTTCCCACCCTGGTAGCTAGTTATTGATCTATCGTATGTATGCTGCCATGGAGGCACCAGGAAAACAGAAAATTGTATCATACTTACAATAATTTTCTTTTCCTGGTGTCTATCCATGGCAGCATACTGAACCCACCCAGTTCATTCCTAGCGATGTACAGGGAATGTAGACCCACATGTTGTGTGGGTGTTAACTTTTTAGAGCTATGCACTGGTCCTGTGGGTAGAAGTAGGTGGGGATACTATCACATGTATGCTGCCATGGATAGGCACAAGGAAAATAAAATTACGGTAAGTATGTTACAATTTTCTGTTTTGAATGACAAATTACTCAATCATGCAACACTGTACCCAAACTGTTTTTTTTTTTTTAGACCAATATAGCTTTCTTTTGGTGGTATTTAATCACCACAGTTTTTTTTTAAATTTTTTTGCTTTATAAGCAAAAAAAAAAAAAAAAAATAATACAGAGCATTTTGAAAAACACATTTTACTTTGATATAACATTTTCCAAATAAATCTTTCTTAATGTAGGCACAAATGTATTCTGCTACATATCTTTGGTAAAAAAAATAACTAAAATCGGTGTATAATATTTAGTCTGTGTGAAAGTTATAGAGTCTACAAACTATGGTGTGTATATAGATTTGAAAATTGATCAGCCCTGATGTACTGACAGGCAGTCCGTACATCAGGACTAATCAATTTTCAAATCTATATCTCCTATTTTAAGGCCCTAAAATGCCAGGATAGTACAAATCCCCCCCAAATTACCCCTTTTTTGGAAAGTAGACAGTCCAAGGTATTTAGTAAGAAGCGAGATGAGTTTTTTGAAGTTGTCATTTTTTGGGGAAAATTAAGAAACTAAATACATTTATTTTTTCTATTTTTTTGTTTTACATACTGTACAGTACAAGGTCACAGGGCCGGTGCTACCACTAGGCGGACCAGGCAGCCGCCTAGGGCGCTGCCACGACTGCTGGTTTCCCTACTCTCTGCTGGAAGGAGACTGCACGGGAGCTTGTCAGTGCCTCGTTTTCCGTAATCCAGGGTGCGGGAAGAAGGTGTCAGTCTCCTCTCCTCCAGACATCACTCCAGCTGGCTTTCCCCTAACACCAGCTTCTTCTTCTCCAGGGTCAGGGAGCGTCAGTACACCATCTTCCTCTGGGAGGGGGAAGGGGTCAGCAGATACATGTCCCGGCGCGGGGGAAGGGGACATGGCACAGGTCTTGGTGCAGAAGGAAGGAGGCGTGCCGTGCCAGACTGCCAGTTATCTTCACCCCTTCTCTGCGCCTGTCAGCACCCGAGCTGTACCCCAAGAACCAAGCTGGGGATGGCTCAGATGTGAACAGCATAAGGAGCCAGGAGAGCAGTGAGCGTAACCCGCAGGAGACCTGGAGACTGACACTAAAGAGAGGCAGACACCCGGAGACTGGGAGGGAGAGGAGACCCCGAGTAGGCAGGGCCGTCTTAACACACGGGCAAGGGCCTGAAGTGCATGGAGAGCCCCTGAACTTTCACCCCGCAGACTGAAACATGGGGGGGAGCTGCCTGTCAGTAATAATGACAGCTCCCCTGGGCGCTGGCAAATACAAACTGCATGTGCAGAGTTTAACAGCCAGCCGTTCTTCATCAGCTGAGCTTGGAGTGGGACATGCTTAGAGTGCCGTCTAATGACACTCCGGGGTGGACCCTGTGTTTAAACATCTCTGGAGCCTGGCATTTTCCCGCTGCCCCATGCAGCTCAAAGTGCAGTGCACGCAGAGAGGGGTCCACTCCCCACACTGCCTGCAAAGAACATACCAGCCAGGGTGAGCGGATATCTCTCCCCTTCACTGAGAAGAGCAGTCAGATCACCTGGAACTACACACAGGAGTCGTAGATGGCTTTGATCTTCAGATGGTCACGGTAAGCCTGACACTTTACTCCTGGATACTATGCCCTTTCCAGGTCACAGAGCTCTGTACCACCTCCTGTACTGTGCCCCCTGTACTGTGCCCCTTGTAGTGTGCCCTCCTGTACTGTGCCGGGGGCACAGTACAGGAGGGCACAGTACAGGGGACACAGTACAAGGGGCACAGTACACTTGTACTGTGCCCTCCTGTACTGTGCCCTGTACAGTACTGTGCCCTCCTGTACTGTGCCCCTTGTACTGTGTCCCCTGTAATGTGCCCCTTGTACTGTGCCCCTTGTAGTGTGCCCCTTGTACTGTGTCCCCTGTACTGTGCCCTCCTGTACTGTGCCCCCGGTACTGTGCCCTCCTGTACTGTGCCCCCTGTACTGTGCCCCTTGTACTTAGCCCCCGGTACTATGCCCTCCTGTACTGTGCCCCTTGTACTGTGCCCCCTATACTGTGCCCTTCTTTATCGTGCCCCCTGTATTGTGCCCTCCTGTACTGTGCCCCCTGTACTGTGCCCTCTTGTACTTTGCCCCCCTATATTGTGCCCCCTTTACTGTGCCCCCCTATATTGTGCCCCCTGTACTGTGCCCTTTTGTACTGTGCCCTCCTGTACTGTACCCCCCTGTACTGTGCCCTCTTGTACTGTGCCCCCCTGTACTGTGCCCCCTGTACTGTGCCCCCTGTACTGTGCCCCCCTGTACTGTGCCTTCTGTACTTTGCCCTCCTGTACCCATGCTCCATGTATTATTCCCCCTGCCTCATGTACTGTGCCCCCCCTACACTGTTCCCTCCTGCTTGCCCTTTACTGTGTAAAGAAATGCCTACATACAGGCCACTGATAGGCTATGAGAGATATTTATGACAGGGGAGCAGTGTGTACATGGAGGGGGATGGCATAAAAAAGGGTGGGAACAGCTCCCCATTATCTGTCCACCATCCATCCCCATTCTACTGCACCAAGTTTCAACACTGACTGTGGCTATGTACAAGTACAGCAGGAGCCTTCCCCACTCTTCCCATATGAATGTCTATATAGCACCAATATCTTCTACAGCGCAGTACAAGGACATTTGTCCTTCCAGCGACACTATCAATGCAGAGACATTTATTTTTTTAGTGACACCACATATGCAGTTGCATTTCTACCTAAGACCCTGACCCCACACTGTAGTGGCCTGTATTTTAAAAATATATTTTTTTTTTGGGGGGGGGGGGGCGGCAAGTAGCTGGTCTTGCCTAGGGTGCAAATTAGTCTAGCACCAGCCCTGCAAGGTCATCATATGACAGGAGTGATGGTAAGCAGGGGCAATGGCATCCCTAGGGGTGGGCCAGAGGGGGCCCTGACCCCCCCCCCCCCAACAACAATGCTGTGCCCCACCATGTGCCCCCCCAATTAAAATTTTTTTTTTTTTACAAAAAGGCAATGTCTAAGAGGGAGAGCATCCCCAGTCAGCTCCTGCGGGTGATTCCTCCCCCCTCCCTCTGCTTGCTGACACTGCATAATGCGAGCGCTCACACAACCACAGCCGCTCGATCTGCTTCTTCACCTGCATCCTCATTGGCAGGGAGAAGAGCGAGTTGCAGGAAGGACTCCACCAAGACTCTCAGTTACTGAAAAAAACATACTGATTTCTCCCGTCCTTAGGACAGGAGAACCAGCCTGTAAATTCCAAGAGATGCCAGACCAGCGCTGTGAATAGCAGGGGCAGGACAGCAAGAGCAGGCTGGGGAACCCCACAGTGGCAGAACACCAGGGCCCGGTGGCAAGACAACCTTTGCAACCCTGATAGTTCTCCCACTGCTTTGGACCCTTATATTTTCTTGGTATGCTGGTGACATATATCTCTTGTTTTCTGCCACCCTGGGGGGGCCCCAATACAGTAGGAAGGGATCTCACTGCAGAACATGTGAAAGGGCCATTGTGGGATCGTAGTAAAGGGCCCCAGGATATACTATATATATATATATATATATATATATATATATATATATATATATATATATATATATTATGGGTCTATATTCATATATAACTTTAGTTTTTGAATTACAAGAAACTTAGTAATAGTTTTAAGGTGATTGCTTATTTATATATATATATATATATATATATATATATATATATATATATATGAAAATGTATGTTTCTGATCTCACATAGGGTCACTCACAGATGGTCACATGGTCTTGGGACCATTATGGTTAGTCTTTTGTTAGTACCAGATAAAACCAACTTTTTCGCACCTTCCATCTAGCCTTTAAAAGGTCAGACAATAGAGAAGGCCAGTGGACTTCTTCTAAGGACATGAATGTGCCTAGAGTTTGAACAGACCATCGCCTTCCAGAACTTTCAGAAGTTATGGGGTCCCCTGGAATTGAATATGCTGTATTTATCCTGTATCGTATCATCTGTAATACATCTTTAATCGAAGCTAAGTAAAACTTTTTATCACATTCTTTGTGTTGTGTGTTTTAATCCTTGCATTTACTGACCACATATCTGAAAGGGTAAATATATGAATGAACCTATGAATAAGTGTAACACAGAATTTAACCCCTTGTTACAATATATAATTGCATTTCATAGTTGCCCCCCTACTTTTGTCCCTGTCCCCCCATGTGCCCCCCCTAAATATGAAAGCTGGAGACGCCACTGAGCAGGGGCCCTGACTAAAAAAAAAAACTAAATTACTCTCAAGATGGTACCTTAATCCCTCCATAATGCATATCATTTTCCTGTCCCACTCCGATTCTTGCTGGCGCTGCCAGGTCTCTTCAGTCACTTTTCTCAATATTTGGTGAGCTTGCCCCTCACTCCCATCCATAAGCTAGCTGTGGGACTCTGTTGTTCCTCTTTAAAACCTATTTACCCAGGAATTGACCTCCAATTGCCCTGAACTTGCCCTCTTATCTCAATCGCAACCTCAAGCACAAAAAACCCCCCCAAAAAAACACTCTTCGCTTTTTGTGGCCGAAAATCATGATACTTACGAGAAGTTTAAATGGGTCTGGCTTGGATAACGTTCAAGTGCTCTCCTCCACTACACAGTTAGAAAGAACACTAAACAGTCTAAACGCCAGAAAACTGTTGTATTAATGGGAAATGTAATAGCTGGAAGGAAGTTCCACAAAATAAACAATGTCCAAGAAAAATGCCAAGTTTATTGAAGTAATCAATTGGGTCTTACATGGTGCTGAACAGTAATCCCTGGCAGTGAGGGAAAGTTAACAGGCAAATGTAGTGTGCCAATCTCCAGTCAAACATCTACCAAAGACAGGGAGATACAGTCTCTCACAAACGTGAGTACACCCCTCACATTTTTGTAAATATTTTATTATATCTTTTCATGTGACAACACTGAAAAAATGACACTTTGCTACAATATAAAAGTAGTGAGGGTACAGCTTGTATAACAGTGTAAATTTGCTGTCCCCTCAAAATAACTCAAACACACAGCCATTAATGTCAAAACTGCTGGCAACAAAAGCGAGTACACCCCTAAGTGAAAATGTCCAGATTGGGACCAATTAGCCATTTTCCCTCACCGGTGTCATGTGACTCGTTAGTGTTACAATGTCTCAGGTGTGAATGGGGAGCAGGTGTGTTAAATTAGGTGTTATCGCTCTCACTCTCTCATACCGGTCAATGAAAGTTCAACATGGCACCCCATGGTAAATCTGAAAAAACTGAAAATTGAATACTTAACTTTCCGTAATTTTCCTTTCCCAGTGCCTACCCATGGCAGCAAACCTATGGTTGGTTGCTCTGCCCCCAACCAACCCACAGGACCACTTTAAACTCTATAAAAGAAATAGCTGGTCCCCCCATAAGGCATTCTTGTAACTAGTCTTCAAAACTTTAGGATTATAGAAGGGAGGGCGTATGCTGCCATGGGTAGGCACCAGGAAAGGAAAAAATTGCGGAAAGGTAAGTATTCAATTTTCCATTTCCCTGGTGCCTCTATGGCAGCATACCTATGTTAAATAACTCGCTTACAGGGAGGGTTACTGCAAGAAAAGTGTTTTTTTTTTTTTTTTTACAATTATTTTATTTATTCCAAGAACATTGTTGGGTACAAGTATTTGGGTAGATACAATCAGTTGCATAGTACAAACATCTTGATACATACAATCAATTGCATAATACAGCATCGCTATTATAAACTATGTTTGGAGACAATTTACGACCTTTATTAAGGACAAACTGATAGTCTGCCATCTGTGATGTCTCCAGTGTTCCTAAAACACTAGCGTAGACTATCAACTTATGCTCCTCCAGTTGAGGTCCCGAACCAGTCCTAAACTATTTTATAATTTGATATATTAGAATATCTGGAGCCCGGGCTCCTCTTAAACAAAGAAGAAAAGAGAAGTAAAAGAAAGACTGGAAGAGAACAATAAGTAAGGGGGGGGAAATGGGAGAAGAAAAGGGGGGGCGATGGGTGTGGGGATGTACCTAGCATGATCTCTCGCCGAACGCAGGAGAGTGACAGGGATGAGCACCTTAGGTGTACCGTAGCCAGTAGAGCAATTGATTAAAGGGGTAGTTGTAGACATTCAAGTCGCCGTCAAGCCACCATCAAAGAGGGTTTGTCCCTCCTCCGAGAAAAAGAATACGTTCCATAGCGACCATGTCTCGGAGTACCGTTCCTGTTGGTGTCTTGATGAAAGAACCAAGTCTTCCATTTTGCTAATTTCTCTTACTTTGTGTATCCACATCCCTATTGTCTGGGGTTGGGGAGACTTCCACTTGGGATGGAATGCATGCCTTAGCGGCGTCAAAGAGGTGGCGAATAATAGATTTTTTGTATATCTTCCCTGGTATATTAGAGGCATGGAGGAGGAAGAAGGCTGGGTCGTCTGGTATTACATGTTCCATGTACCACCTAGTAAGGATCTTGAAGTTGGTTTCCTGCGATTTTGTACAAATTGAGGATTTGTACGTAAACCTGAGTATGTGTCGTCTCTGTGGCGTATTGAAAGTTTTATCCAGGTCTCGTTCCCATTCCGTAATGCTTTTTAAGACATGGGGTTCCGTAGGAGTGATTAGTAATTCGTAACAGGCGGATAGCGTGTGGTGCATCGCACCTGTCTCTGCATACATTTCTTCAAAAGTGGTAAGGGGCCTGGCAAACAACCCCGGGAGAGCCCTAAAAAAAGTGAGCAATCTGGAGGGCACTCCAAAATCCCAATCGGAAAACGCCCGTCTGGTCCGTCAACTCCGAGACCGTCGGCCACATCCTGGTTGTTTCGTAGTTGGAGGCGTGCATACAGCCTGCTCTCAGCAGGCTCTGGAACTCCACACCGCTCATTCCCGGAGGGAAGAGCGGATTCCCTAGTATCGGATAGAGGGGAGAAGTCTGCGAGGATATGGAGGCAGTCGAGAGCAGGACTGAGCAGAGTTTGGCCGTGTTGCCTATTAAAGGGTGATCTGTCATCTCCCTTGGCAGGGAGGAAAAGCACCAGGGGGCCCTACCAAGAGGGACGGCCGACTGACCTTGTTCAATACGAACCCATATTTTAAAGTCTGCATGTCTGTTCCAATCAGTCTACTCAAATGTATAGCTTGGTAATATTTACGTATGTCCGGAGCTGCCAACCCCCCATATTGCTTAGGGAGCATCAGCTGATCACGCTTTATTCATGGATGTTTCTGTGCCCAGATTAAAGTGAAAGAAAGTCTTTTGGACCTGCTTAAAATATGTGAATGGTATATGGATTGGTTACGCCTGGAGGAGGTAGAGGAACTTGGGGAGGATGCTCATTTTTATAATGTTGCAGCGACCAAACCAAGAATGGAGGCCTGTTTTCCATTTATCTAAAAGTAATTTAACTTTTTGCAACAGTAGGGGGAAATTAATCTTGAAAATTTTGGCTATGTTGGGTGGAATCAATGTGCCTAAATAGGTCAGTGCTTTGTCCGCCCACTTAAATTTAAAAGTTTCCTGAAGATGAACGATCGATAATTGTGGGAAGTTGATCCCCATTGCTTCCAACTTGGTGAAATTAATTCGGAGATTGGAGAGAGCTCCATATCTCTCAAACTCCCTCATCAGATTAGGGAGTGAGATCAGAGGGTTCGTGATCGAAAATAGCATGTCGTCGGCATAGACCGAAATTTTGTGTTGGTCGTCTCCTATTTTGATTCCAGTAATGTCCTGATTGAGTCTGACTGAGCAGAGAAAGGGTTCCAGTGACAGGGTGAAGAGGAGGGGTGACAGTGGACATCCCTGATGTGTCCCGTTAGTAATTTTAAAGGGGTCAGATAATATCCCGTTAGCTCGTACTCGAGCTGCTGGTCGGGAGTAGATTGCAGAAATCCACTGTAGTATTCTGTTGCCAAAGCCGGCATACCGTAAAACTGCTATCATAAAGTTCCAATTCACCTTGTCAAAGGCCTTCTCCGCATCGGTGCTAAGAAATACGCATTGTGTCCGGGATTTGTTTACTATCTGAAGCAAATTCAACACTTTCGTAGTGTTGTCCCTAGCCTCCCGTGTAGGAACAAAGCCCACTTGATCTAAGTGGATCAAGTTGGGGATAAGGTTTTGAATCCTGTTGGCCAGTATTTTTGTAAAAAGTTTTAGGTCCAAATTGAGCAATGAGATTGGCCGGTAACTTCCACAGGAGGCTGGGTCCTTCCCTTCCTTAGGGATCACCGAGATGTGTGCGAATAAGGTGTCAGCCGCAAACGTTGCAGACAAGCCAAGTGCATTAAACAGCTTGACCATGTACGGGGCAAGAGAAGGGAGTAGGGTCCTATAACATTGGCCTGTCAGACCGTCTGGGCCTGGTGCTTTGCCCTGTTTAATGTTACCGACCGCTACCTGAAGTTCCTCAATGGTAATGGGGTCTTCAAGAATGTCTCTGTCCGCCTCAGCTAATTGGGGCATAAGTGACGATGAGAGATAGGAGTCTATCTGTTCTTGGGTGGGGGGTTTGGTCGTCAGATTGTACAGGGAGTTGTAAAATTCCCAGAATTCCTGTGCTACGTCGCGGGGTTTCGTGACTTTGGGTCTGTTGGGCGGAACTATATGTGGGATGTAAGTCGCTAGGCTCTGCTCTCGCAGTGTTCTTGCTAATAGTTTCCCACATTTATCTCCAGATTCGTAGGAGAACCTCCTGCAGACCTGCAACGCCGCCTTGGCCCTAAATTGGAGAAGATCTGCAATTTGTGTACATTTGGAAAGGAGATCCCTCTCCAAAGAGGGAGAATGCACTCTTTTATGGCGGCTCTCCAGCACGATAAGGTCTACAAGAAGCACCCTGAGCTGTTTGGTGCATTTTCGCTTGATTCTGGATCCATGCTTTATCAGCACGCCTCGAATAACCGCCTTGTGCGCTTCCCAGATAATACCAAGGTCGCAGTCAGGTGTGTCATTGGCGCTAAAAAGTCCAGTTCTTTTTTTACGTCCGCCAATACTTCCTTATCCTGCAAGAGACTTTCGTTCAGTCTCCATTGATTGGTCTTGGCCGTCAGGGAGTCGTGAAGGGCATATGACAGAAAAATCCGGGCGTGATCGGACCAGGTAATGGAGCCAATAGTGGAGGCTCGCACTGCGTGCAGTTGGGCATGGGGGATGAGGAAATAGTCAATACGTGAGTAGGTCTTGTGGGGAAGAGAACAGAACAGAAGGTGAAGTCCTTTTCAGCGGGATTAAAAATGTTAGTTAGTTGGTTGTTATGTAGGGATTGTGTAATGCGGTTACGAGAGGAGAAAGAAATAGATGACAGACCGGAGGATGTGTCATCTGCTGGGGCCAGTGGGACGTTCAGGTCTCCCCCGACAATCAGATGTCCCTCTGAAAAAGTGGTCAATCGTCTAAGCGTCTTGCTCAAGAACACCTCTTGGTGATCATTGGGGGCATATAAATTAGCCAGTGTAACCCTGACGTCGCCCACCATGCCCTTCACAAACAGGAAGCAACCTCCAGGGTCTGTAATTGAGTCTACATACACTACCGTTCAAAAGTTTGGGGTCACCCAAACAATTTTGTGTTTTCCATGAAAAGTCACACTTATTCACCACCATACGTTGTGAAATGAATAGAAAATAGAGTCAAGACATTGACAAGGTTAGAAATAATGATTTGTATTTGAAATAACATTGTTTTTACATCAAACTTTGCTTTCATCAAAGAATCCTCCTTTTGCAGCAATTACAGCATTGCACACCTTTGGCATTCTAGCTGTTAATTTATTGAGGTAAGCTGGAGAAATTGCACCCCACGCTTCTAGAAGCAGCTCCCACAAGTTGGATTGGTTGGATGGGCACTTCTGGCGTACCATACGGTCAAGCTGCTCCCACAACAGCTCAATGGGGTTCAGATCTGGTGACTGTGTTGGCCACTCCATTACCGATAGAATACCAGCTGCCTGCTTCTGCTGTAAATAGTTCTTGCACAATTTGGAGGTGTGTTTAGGGTCATTGTCCTGTTGTAGGATGAAATTGGCTCCAATCAAGCGCTGTCCACTGGGTATGGCATGGCGTTGCAAAATGGAGTGATAGCCTTCCTTATTCAGAATCCCTTTTACCCTGTACAAAGCTCCCACCTTACCAGCACCAAAGCAACCCCAGACCATCACATTACCTCCACCATGCTTAACAGATGGCGTCAGGCATTCTTCAAGCATCTTTTCATTTGTTCTGCGTCTCACAAACGTTCTTCTTTGTGATCCAAACACCTCAAACTTGGATTCATCCGTCCACAACACTTTTTTCCAGTCTTCCTCTGTCCAATGTCTGTGTTCTTTTGCCCATCTTAATCTTTTTCTTTTATTGGCCAGTCTCAGATATGGCTTTTTCTTTGCCACTCTGCCCTGAAGCCCAAAATCCCGCAGCCGCCTCTTCACTGTAGATGTTGACACTGGTGTTTTGCGGGTACTATTTAATGAAGATGCCAGTTGGGGACCTGTGAGGCGTCTGTTTCTCAAACTAGAGACTCTAATGTGCTTATCTTCTTGCTTAGTTGTGCAACGCGGCCTCCCACTTCTTTTTCTACTCTGGTTAGAGCCTGTTTGTGCTGTCCTCTGAAGGGAGTAGTACACACCGTTGTAGGAAATCTTCAATTTCTTTGCAATTTCTCGCATGGAATAGCCTTCATTTCTAAGAACAAGAATAGACTGTCGAGTTTCAGATGAAAGTTCTCTTTTTCTGGCCATTTTGAGCGTTTAATTGACCCCACAAATGTGATGCTCCAGAAACTCAATCTGCTCACAGGAAGGTCAGTTTTGTAGCTTCTGGAAGGAGCTAGACTGTTTTTAGATGTGTGAACATGATTGCACAAGGGTTTGCTAATCATCAATTAGCCTTCTGAGCCAATGAGCAAACACATTGTACCATTAGAACACTGGAGTGATAGTTGCTGGAAATGGGCCTCTATATACCTATGTAGATATTGCACCAAAAACTAGACATTTGCAGTTAGAATAGTCATTTACCACATTAGCAATGTATAGAGTATATTTGTTTAAAGTTAGGACTAGTTTAAAGTTAGCTTCATTTAAAAGTACAGTGCTTTTCCTTCAAAAATAAGGACATTTCAATGTGACCCCAAACTTTTGAACGGTAGTGTAGGTCCATGGCACCCTCCCCGAGAGGAAGATGGACACCCCCCTTGACTTAGCCGACTGATTAGTGGAATGGTACACTGTAGGGAACGATCAGCTCTTAAGGATGGGCAGTTTGTCGTCTCTAAAATGTGGCTCCTGTATAAAGGCTACATCCGATTTAAGACGATGTAGGTCTTGTAGGAGCATCCGCCTTTTCTCAGGCGTGTTTAGGCCTTTGGTGTTGAGTGAGATCACATCTAGGACCTCCATGGGAGGGGATAAGGTAGGGTGGGAAGGGAGGGGGGAGAAAAAGAAAGGAAGAAAATACAAAGAGTCAGCAGTGAAAGAGGGCAAAAAGATCCGTGGAGGAAATCAGAAAGCAGAAAAGAACCAGACGGCTGTGCCGAGGCACAGCAGTCTAGGGTAACCTATAAGTGAGACAAGGTTTTGCCAAGACGCTCGTCAGCCTGCAACTGGGAATTGAGCGCAAACCTACTTGGGAGAGAGGCTAGACAGGACCGAGGGGGGAGTCCCCAGCCCACCCCAGCAACATAAAAATGGTCAACAAAACATGACATAACAGCATGAAGACATTTCAGACATAGTGCAACATGTGTGAATATAGAATAACAGTCATATCAATTGCGCGTGAGCAAGAAACCAATGCCATTGTGAACATGGGTCCCCCTGGGACCTCCCATCCCTGGTGTGAAGGTGGTGTCCAGGCCATTCCTCAAGAGGTCGGCTCAGATCTATTATACGTCTGTGTGGGTCATTACTGCATGTAGCTGCTAGGGCTTGTCTGGAGTGTAGCAGCACAGTACGGGCCCCAGGTGTTTTGTAATGCCCAACTCAAACCTGTCCTTCCTCCTGGGACGTTACAGTCAGGCGTGTCAATTTTCCCCCAGTAGCCGTACAAAAAAGCCACAGGCAGGCAACTACCATTAGGCTAGCATTCCGGGGGTCGCCCATAAGGGTCATGTTCCCCATTTCCCTCTTCCCTGCAATAATGAGGGGTCGCATCTCCCACCCCCACCCTCCGGAACCACCGTTAGGAGATGCACACCTGCAAATGCAATGTAATGTAATGCAGCCCCCCACGGCATGCCCCCATCTCAAACCCAGGGAGAGAGGGACAGCAGACAGTGATTAGCAGAGGGAGAAGGAACATTCCCCCCCCCCCCCAAGAGCAGCACCCCATCTAACCCACAAGTTAAACAGCACCCATTTTCAAGGCATCCCAAACATAGATATACATTATCAGTATGGGTATCCAAAAACCTAACACACAGCATACTGGCATCCTCAGACAACGTACGTCAATGACAACTCACGAGTCCTGGACTGATAGGTCGGGTGAAGATATGCTTCCCACAGCATGTACATCTGTAGTCTCTTCGGGAGCCATACTCTCTGCAACAGTGGGTACTCCACAGTGTTGCAGTCAGGGGTGCATTAGCAGGAAGAGGGAGGATGGGGAGCAAGACGACCCGGTGCGGCCATACAGATGGGGGGGAGGCCACCTGAGAAGTAGTCCGTACCCCCACAGATAAGAAAAGAGTTTTTAATGTGGTTACAGAACTGACAATTGTAAGGTTTTTTTCTCAAAATCATGGGAAGTAAGAGCAGCTGGATCTAAGCTATAGTGTGCCATGATGGTGCTAAAGGAGGACCAACTAGGTGCCCGGCAAATTGTTTCAGGAGAGACCCGTTCCAAAGCTACCCAAGAAGAGGCCATTCCTAGCCCGGTAAGTCTTCTGAATTAGCTTAACAATCCAGCTAGCCTAGGTTATTTTGGGGGCTGCCATCCCTTTTACGCCGTTAGGAATAACAAATAGTCATTGATCCTTGTGGAACTGCTGCATCAGCTCTATATAACACCTTAGAGACTTAGCTACATCCAGTTCATGCAATTTTGAGGTGGCTGGATCCTCCCTAAAGGCTGGGAGAACCCATTCCTGATTGAGGTGGTAGATAGACAGCACCTTGGGAATGAACTGGTGAATAGGCTGTAAAACAACTCTGTCCGGAAAAAAGGTAATGTATGGCTCTTGCGCACCTAGTGCTTGGATTTCTGACACTCTTCAACCTGAGGTGATGGCAATTAAAAAGGCAGTTTTTAAAGTAATATCTTCCATAGCGCATTCTTCAGTGGGTGCAAAAGGAGGAACTGTTAGAGCATTGAGAACCAAGGATAGATCCCATTTCGGGTAAAGAGACTTTCTAGGAGGTCTTAATCTTAAGACCGCTCTTAAAAATTTTGTAGAAAAAGTAGTACATTTTGGACCCCTGGGTCTAGTGGGTTGAATTGGTTGATTTCTGCCAACTCTATTAATTTTTTCCATACCCTGTAGTTGGTGGCATTAGTGGATGATTTCCTTGCCTGTAATAATGTTTGGATAACTTCGTGGGAACACCCTAAGTCGCCCAACCTTCTCCACTCAATTTCCAAGCCCTCAAATCCAGAATCTCTGGCTGTGGATGGATGAAACCCTCTTGAGATAGGTTGTCTGCACTTGGAAGGGGTAACGGTTTGCAAAGAGCTAGTCTGGTTAGGAGCGTGACCTCTGGCCAGTATGAATGACTGCCTGAATGGTGGCCTTCTCTTCCGTTAAGCGCTGGAGTAACCTCAGAATCAGAGGGATCGGAGGAAATGCATATCCTATCTGAAAGTCCCAAGGTTGAACTAGGGCATTCACTCCTGCTGACCTCAGGAATGGGAACCTTGTGAAAAACAGGTGTCTTCATGTACTGTGCAGAAGCACAAAGATCTAGTTAGGGGTGCCCCACTGTTGACATATCCAATGAAAGATGTCTGGATTTAGAGACCATTTGTTGTTGAACGTTCTTGAGTGGTGTTTCGCTAAATGATTTTCGGGGGCTGGAATATGGGAAGCCCGAAGATTGGCTAGATTCTTCTCGGCCCATGTTAAGATTGAGGCTACCTTGTTGGCTAGGGATCGGCTGTGCGCCCCCCTTGAGTCTAAACATAGGCTACTGCTGCCCTTTTGTCCATCTGAGGCAGGATGGATTTGCCCCTGAGAAGGAGCTAGGTGTGCTATTGCCATCCATGCTGCCCTCAGTTCCAAGATGTTCGACAATACGCCCTCGGTAATTGGATGAAGGGAAGATTCTGGACAGCCGCACTCAAAATCAAATGCCTTTATTAAAAAAAGGAAGTAATTCCAAAACGTACAAACCACAGCAAACAGATTACAGGAGTTGACGCGTTTCACACTTTCAAAAGTGCTTATTCATGGCTACAGAAAAACAAACATTAACTGCAATATATACACACTGATATCTATTAAACATGTGACCCAAACCTATGAATAAATTACTCTAATTAGAGTTAGTTGATAGGTGAAGTGGGTTGATTAGTGTATAGCAAACATGTGTGGTTAAATGTGAGAGCACCACTAAGTATTTTAAAAGATAAAAACAAAAATGTGTAAAAGTGGATGTGCATAAAAAAAAGATTATATACACACATATATATATATATATATATATATATATATATATATATATAATGTGTGTGTAAGATGCTATCTGCAAAGACCCAAAAACATTTATTTAATGAAACATCCATTGAATATAATCAAAACATGAAAAATACTTAATGTTGGATATTAAACCAAAGTGCATATGTGTTGGAATAAAAATACTCGATATAAAACATATTCATATAGTCATTTATATAGTGTAGAATGTGAATATGAGGATATGTATTATAAATAGAGACGTGAACTACCGTGAAAAAAGGTGAAAAATGTGAAGTGGAATGATGTAATGGTAAACTAACATCCGTGTCCATATAAACATGCGTATCTCCAGGTAAGCAACACTAAGCATGTGAGCATAGACATATATGTGCGTGGATATATAACAAAAAATTACATATGAAAATATGGGAGCATGAAAATGCCAATGACCACGCATCTACAAAGACATTTATTAAACAAAGGATGCAAATGCATTCAAGAAGTTGTCTCTTGTGTCTGTGGCCTCTCTCTCTCTCTCTCTCTCTCTCTCTCTCTAAAAACATGAAAACTTCATTGGTAAAATTATTACTGAAAGGAGTATGGCTCATCATGTGAAACTCTGCATAAGTTTACGGCATTCATAATATGTATTGAGTTTATATGTGATTTTCTCATATTATTGAGATGTTTTTATATGTACGGATCTTAATTGCTTTTTACAACTCCCATGTAAATCATGCCCCTACCCTTCTGTTTTGTTACTCCAATATAAATAAAGAATTTCAATTTTTAACTCTGTCATGGTCACTTTGATTGGAATACCTACTTAGCTGCTAAAAAACCCTTTGAGGGATTTTCCATTTAATTTGAGAACTAAATCTTAAACCCATTAAAAATGTAAAAAACACAACGAATCGGTACATCAATGGTGATCTCACCGATAGATGGAATAAACAAAACTACTACATGGACGTGTGGTGACAGAACGTAAATAGATATCAACCCTGAAGGGAGCTGGACAATTGTGAGGCAAAAAGCGTACCAAAGTATATAGGAGTGGAAAAGAAATTTTTCTAAATTACTCCATCAATCATAATAGTAGGAAACACCCCACTCAAAATTTAACCCTGAAAGAATTCTGGTAAGTAGTAAAAAGCCTGTTATATATGAACAATATTGCAAACAGCAAACTGATGGGAAAAAAGGTGCAAAAAGGAGGAAGGAGAGCAGCATATCCAATTTCCATGTCCTGTCCAAAAGAAAAGACAGGAAAACGTAAAGCAGGATTGGAGGCATGAGGATCAATACTATGAACCCTATATAAACATATGTATGATATACTTAAACATGCCCTCGTGTCCATCCTAAAGCTGTCTACAAAACAGGTACACATATTAAAAGGGTATATCAATATCAAATGTTGAGCCAGCACACATCCATATGTAGAAAAAAGAAGAGAACTAAATACTTAAACCTATTGAAAAATTTAAAAAACACAATGAATCGGTATGTCAATGGTGATCTCACCGATAGATGGAATAAACAAAACTACTATATGGACATGTGGTGACAGAACAAAAATGGATACGAACCCTGAAGGGAGATGGACAATTGCGAGGTAAAAAGCGTACCAAAGGATATAGGAGTGGAAAAAATTCTTTTAAATAACTCCAATCATAATAGTGGAAAACATCCCACTCAGAATGTAACCCTATAGGAATTTTGGTATGTAACATGAATATCCAGAACACTTCGCGTTTGCAAAGTGTTCTGAACCTGTCTCCTCTCTTTGGAGCCACTATTCTTTCAACACCTTGTATGGAAAGGCTTGTGACATCCTTGTGGTGAACAGGGGTTCCAGTGTCTAGCTACATTTGTGGATTTGTTTTTTTTTCAATATCATACAGGTGATCATATAGCCCTAAATCTTTTAACCGGCGTGTGGTGCGACCCACATATTGAATGTGGCACAAATCGCAGGTAATCACATATATTAAAAACTTTGTATTGCAGTTGATAAATGATGTGATGTCAAAAGTTTTAACCGTAGGACTCGAACATACACCTTGGACTTTCTTAATGTAGCGACAATAGTCGCAACCCTTCATACCGTATTTATAGTTTCCTTTGAAATACAGCCAGTTGGAACCCGAGTGTTCACTAGTAAATAAACTCAATGAAAGAGACCCCCCCTAAGGTAGGTGCCCTATGAGACACTGTCTTGATACCCCTTGAGAGGATTTCACTGTACATCGTGTCATTGAACAGGATGGGCAGAAACTTTTTGACTGTGCTGCTGATTTTGTCAAACTCTGTGTTAAATGGTGTTGAAAAAATGGGAATATTGTCCCTACACAAAGAGTACTTATTAGCATTTTTCAATTTGTTTTCAGTTAACAAGGATACCCTAGGAATTCTATTGGCTGCCGAAAAGGCTTTGTTTATAGTTTTGATGGGATAGCCTCTGTCTTTAAATTTATGGGCCATGTCGATAGCCTCTGTTGAAGTCGTCTGGTGTACTACACAGACGCTTCAACCTAAGAAACTGGGCAAACGGTACACCCCTGTTGGTGTGTCCTGGGTGTGCAGAATCGGCTCTTAGCAGCGCATTGCCAGCCGTTGGCTTCCTGTACAGACCGATAACCACCATATTATTTATTTCTGACAGCCCTGTGAATCTCAGATTGAGATCATTCTCATTCAGATAGGCAAGCCATGTGTCCAATTGAACTTTATCATCTGAAGTAATAAATAGGAGATCATCTATGTAGCGATAGAAAAGTATGGGTGTCTGTACGATGGGGCTACCATGTCCAAAAATGCGGCTCCTCTCCCACCAACCCATGTAAAGGTTGGCCAATGAGGGCGAAAATTTGGCCCCCATAGAGGTGCCGCATTTCTGGAGATAATAGCCCCCGTCAAACATAAAAAAATTGTGTGTCAACAGAAAATCCAAGGACTAAAGAATAAATTGTTGAAGAACTAATGAAAATTTACGACTCTTTGAAAAAAAAAAAAAGAAAAGCGACGGCCTGTATACCCAAAGCATGAGGAGTTCTGGAATATAACCTTGTCACATCGCACGTTATCCATCTGTAGTTATGTTTCCACTGAAAATCCTGTAATTTAATTAATAGTTGTTTGGTGTCCCTGAGAAACCCAGGAAGCCCAACAACTAAAGGTTGCAACTGACTGTCCATCCATTCACCAAGACGCTCGTTTAAAAAGCCTAATTCTGCAACGATAGGTCTACCCACAAGGGGACTTAGCCCCTTGTGAACTTTTGGCAAATGGTGGAATACTGGCATAATTGGGCACTCCGGGATGAACAAATCCTTTTCCTCGCCCTCTGTGTTAAACTGCCATCTTCCTTGCACTAACTGATCTTTGTAATGCGCACCCCAACCTAACCGGCTTGCGTCTGACGTAAGAGTGGTCCATGAGATGGAGCCAATGGAACAGTTGAGTTGAGAGGAATCTTAATATAGCTCGGTCTTACCCCAAAGGGTCCCAATGCCCATAGCAAAGATCCTGGAAAGAGGGCCCAGGGACCAGAAGAAGCACAGAGCGGCAGAAGGGTAGAAGAGAGAGACTATGGCTGGTCTCGTTCACCACCAGAGACTGCACTTCATGGTTAGTGTGATCAGTATTTCTTGGTCTAGGTCAGTGATGGTGAACCTTGGCACCCCAGATGTTTTGGAACTTCATTTCCCATGATGCTCATGCACTCTGCAGTGTAGTGGAGCCTCATGGGAAATGTAGTTTCAAAACATCTGGGGTGCCAAGGTTCGCCATCACTGGTCTAGGTGCTTCCTTCTCCACTGCAATAGGAACCCTAGTTGAAATCCCCGTAGATGCCACCTGGCCCATCTTACCATCGGATGCATGAAGAAAGGGATCCTGGGAGATGCAGGCATGGACCTACTTGCCATTGCCCTCTTCACTTTCCCCAACATAGGGATCTTTTCTGGTGGTAGTGACACTGCTCTCTCCAGGGTGTTGCATAAATGCTCCAAAAGGTATGTCATCCTTTGAGTAGGGATAAGTTGACTTTTCGAATAATTGATAGCATTTGAACATACTGAAACAAAATTCCCTTTTTCTCTTTGGAACTTGGAATTTTGGTGGGCAGGAATAAATAGCATGGAGGTCGGTGACTGAACATCCAAAAATGGCCTTGAAGGACTGTGGAAGTGACCCACTGATCCAAACAATTCTCCACCCAAACCTGAGTGAACAACCTGAGTCGGGCTCCCACTGGACCAGCTGGGGCAGGCAAGGAGTCAAAAAGACTTCTGTTTTTTTTTTGCAGATGTTGTGGCTTTCTGCTTCCCCATTTTGAAAAAGGCAGCCCGAGAGCCCTTCCAACCTCTTCTGTAATCTCTTCCTGGAGGGTATGCCCTGGCGTCCTTAGCCTTTTGTTGCGCAGACGGCCGTTTTGCAAACCTTTTCCTCCTGTTTCTATCCTGGGGATTTAGACGATTCTTCCCCCCTGTAACTCTGTTAATTGCTATATCCAGTTTTTCGCCAAAAAGAGCCTTTCCGTCGTATGGTATGCGACACCAAGTCTGCTTCGACGATGGGTTTGCTGACCATGGTTTTAGCCACAGTGCTCTCCTGGCAGCGATGGAATATAACATGGCTCTGGCTGAGAATATCAGAGTATCTATAGCTGCTTCAGCTATAAAATCTGAGGCTAGTTTTAACTCGTCGAGGGCTTTGATAATTTCACCCGAATCTACGCCTTGTCGGAGGGCGATCTCGATATTATCAGACCAAACTTTTGTGGCCCTGGAGATTATCAGACCAAACGATCAAGGTGGTCTTTAAAAAAGACTGCGTCCTCCAATGGCAACGTTGTATTTCTGGCCAATCTCATGATCGAAGCAACCACAGCTGGCACGGAATCAAAAAGTTGGGCATCTGCTTCTGCCAACGGGTAAAGCTTGAGGAAACGGTTATAGGGGATGGGTCTCTTCTCCACCTTTCGCCATTCTGCTGTGTCCCTATCATCTTCAGAGTTGGAATCTGCTTCTTGCTGCTGAATTGGTGTTTCCACTGCTCTTTTGCTAGTGGATGGCACTACGCGGTCCTGGGATAAAGCTAGTTCTCAAATTGAATCCTTTATTAGGCTTTTTCATTGTTTTCATGGATTCCCGTTTGTCACTTCTGGAGATGTTTCCCCTCTGACAGCTGACACCATACTATATAAATAAAGACTGATTAGGTTGTACGAAGATGGCCACCGCTAGCTTCACTGGGCTACTGCGCATGCACTGATGTCAGGCCGACTCCACCCCCGGAGACAGCAAGGCAGCGTCAGGAGGTGCGCATGAAGCACCGCACACATTTCAGGGAGAGCTCACACAGCTCCTACCATGTGGGGACACGGCACTGCTTTCCAAAGGAACAAAAGAGGAGGGACGCCTGCTCACACTATGTACAAGGTGAGCAATGTGTAAGGTGAGGAACTAAGGAGAAAACCTTTTAGGCTCCAAGATCCCCAAAAAAGCCCCCAGAAAGATCCACAGAAAAACGGAGCTCCCATACTTATGACGCCTTTAGCAGCCCAAGTAATCAGACTCCATGCTGCAGGAGAGCATGAACCTGCAATGGTTGCACTAAATGACAGTGAGGCAAGGGCTGATCTGTGATCCTGCAGGACTGAGTACACAAAAAAGAATGCCTTGGAGGGGACCAGCTCTTTCTTTTATAGAGTTTAAAAGTGGTCCTGTGGGTTGGTTGGAGGTGGAGAAACCAACCATAGGTATGCTGCCATGGAGGCACCAGGAAAAAGAATTGTTGCTTTACATAAAGATGGCTTAGGCTAAAGGACCCTGAAACTGAGCTGCAGCACAGTGGCCAAGACCATACAGCAGTTTAACAAGACAGGTTCCACTCAGAACAGGCCTCCCCATGGTCGACCAAAGAAGGTGAGTGCACGTGCTCAGCGTAATATCCAGAATTTGTTTTTGGCAAATAGACGTATGAGTGCTGCCAACATTGCTTCAGAGGTTGAAGGGGTGGGTGGTCAGCGCTGAGACCATACGCCACACAGTGCATCAAATTGCATGGCTATCGTCCCAGAAGGAAGCCTCTTCTAAAGTTGACACACAAGAAAGTCTGCAGTCAGTTTGCTGAAGACACGCAGACTAAGGACATGGATTACAGGAACCATGTCCTGTGGTCTGATGAGACCAAGATAAACTTCTTTGGCTCAGATGGTATCAAGCGTATGTGGCGGCAACCAGGCGAGGAGTACAAAGACAAGTGTGTCTTGCCTACAGTCAAGCATGGTGGTGGGAGCGTCATGGTCTGGGGCTGCATGAGTGCTGCCAGCACTGGGGAGCTACAGTTTATTGTGGGAACCATGAATGCCAACATGTACTGTGACATACTGAATCAGAGCATGATCCCCCTTTGGAGACTGGGCCGCAGGGCAGTATTCCATCATAACAACAACCCCAAACACACCTCCAAGATGACCACTGCTTGCTAAAGAAGCTTAGGGGATAGGGTGATGGACTGGCCAAGCAGACCTAAACCATATTGAGCATCTGTGGGGTATCCTCAAATGGAAGGTGGAAGAGAGCAAGGTCTCTAACATCCACCAGCTCCATGATGTCGTCATGGAGGAGTGGAAGAGGACTCCAGTGGCAACCTGTGAAACTCTGGTGAACTCCATGCCCAAGAGGGTTAAGGCAGTGCTGAAAAATAATGCTGGCCACACAAAATATTGACACTTTGGGCGCAATTTGGATATTTTCACTTACGGGTTTATTCACTTTTGTTGCCAGCAGTTTAGACAACACTGGCTGTGTGTTGAGTTATTTTAAGGGGACAGCAAATTTACACTGTTGTACAAGCTGTACACCCTCACCACTTTACATTGTAGCAAAAGGTAATTTCTTCAGTGTTGTCCTATGAAAAGCTATAATAAAATATTCACAAAAATGTGAGGGTGTACTCACTTTTGTGAGATCCTGTAGATGGCTGCCAGCCACGATAGGGAAGCTCCAGGGAGCTATAGCCAGGAAGTGATGTCACCAAAAGCCGGAAGTCCTCAGCCACTGACCTGGAACAAACTTCCTGCAAGAGCTTCACTGATGTGGTCCCACTGACCTGCTTGCTAGTTTCACATCCACTGCTTTTTTAGCACTTTTTGCTGTCACTAGGGATTCCTTCCCTCATCCTCATCATAGTGTGAGATCCACTGCCAACTCTTATTCACTGGTTTATAACCTCTCTTTCTATTTCTACTGTTCAATCCTTCCTTTCTCCTTTCTTATCTGCTTTCTGTTTACTCTTTTCTTTACCCCTTATCACCAGAGTGATAAGAGTATGACATTTCCATAAGCATATACATGGTACATTAGTTCCCTTCCATCGCTCTAGATTACTCTAAACGTACTCACTTACACTAGATGTCTCACTGGATTACTCTCCTGCGGAGATGTGATGTATTATCTTTGTTTTTCATTGTTACGTTTGTTTGTTTTTTAAGAAGTTATAACATATTTGTCAAAAAAAAAAATACGTTTTTGAAAGTGTTTTTTTTTACTTTTTTTCTTTTACATACTGTGACCAGAGCAGTGATCAGTATTTTTTATTCTATGATTGCTTATTGACTTCATGACATCCACCATGAATAACACTGTTCCCACCCAGCCGCCATTTTACAATGGGTTAAAAGGAGTGGTAATTTTTGTGAAATAGCTTCACGTTGGTTTTATCATAAGTGCTAAAAAAAACATATACAAATGTGATAATCGCACCAGTAAAGGTAAAATGCTTTGTAAATTAAGCCCGTTGTGCAATTTTTGCATATATGTGAAGGATTTGTCTAGGTCATTTGGCAAGTTTTGTGGTAAAACACAACTGTGGCATTCAATGTGCATTCACCACATACCCTGTATAAATTTATAGGTAGGAAGACCAGCAGAAACACATAAAAGTACAGAATGGATTTTTTCCAACCAATATTTTTGGATTGTACATGGAAGGAAAAAAAATTCACACATAAAAAATTTCATGTTTTAAAAACAATGTCCCACCTTCAGGTGTATGATAGAAAAACTCTCCACTTGTTTTATGACCTTTAAAGTGCCAATAAACCCACATTAAAAACTGTCAGTACATGCTGTATTAAAGCACTCACTCAGTATGGGATGTGTTTTCTGTATTCTGCCAAAAAAATAAATAAAACTGAATGGTCCTGCTGTTCACTGTCCCTGCACTCTTGTCTGTGTTCCCGCTGCAGTCTGAGATTGTGTAGGCCAGTCATTGCCACATCTACTGAGCATGCTCCAGTCTGAGTTGCCCAAGTTGTTGATTTCCTCCTTTTGTTATCTGTGCAGCCCATGTGACTATAGAGTCACATGTGGGCGTACATACAACACATAAATGACAGCCCACTCCCTTCCTTCTCCTGCTACCTGCCCGTTAAACACAATGGTGGCTGTATAATAAATGTTAATTGATGGAGTCATCACCTCCCTAGAATTCTAAGAACATATAAACACGGGCTGGAGGGACGTGGAGCAGGCTGCGAACATTCTGACAGCCCACACCCGTTTTTTTCACATAAACATTTGAGTTCAAATACATATTTGTATGACAATTTAAGACCTTTATTTGGTATTATTTGTGAATTTTTCTTTTGTATTTCAAAGGCAGTTTTTTTTTGTTTAGCTGAAAGCAACGTCTGACATTTGTAAATATTTATGTCTCTTCCAATGTGGCAGCAAACTGGTTCTGTAAAAGTTCTGTACACGTACTCTAAAACAATAAAAGTCATTGGAAAAGAAAATGAGACCGGCAGCAAAGGACTAGAAGCTGCTCCCACCGATGTTTCCTGCAAATGGGCTGAGAAAGAGCTGGGTCAGATGAAAGCTGTATATTATGAAAAAAAGGGAACTTCCTTTTTTTTTTAAGCTAAAATAAATACAGTGCGATCATCCATATAGATGAAGAGAAGGGATAATGTAAAATCAAACAATGTGTGTTTAGTATCACTTTAGGCAGTGGCGGCTGGTGAAGTTTTAGGATTGGGGGGGGCACCAGATCCTGTCCTTCCTTTTTGACCCCCCCCCCCACTTATAGAATCCACCCTCTCCGTCCCCTGTGTTCCACTAGCTTCCACCCATAGTGTCAGGAGTATTCATCTCAGCATCGCAGGACAGGAGTATACAGCCCCAGAAATCACAGGACAGGAGTATACAGCCCCAGAAATCACAAGACAAGAGTATACAGCCCCAGAAATCACAAGACAGGAGTATACAGCCCCGGAAATCACAGGACAGGAGTATACAGCCACAGAATCACAGGACAGGTGTGTATACAGCCCCAGAATCACAGGACAGGATTATATAGAGCCCCCAGAATCGCAGAACAGGAGTATATAGCCCCAGAATCACAGATCAGGGTAAGCTGGGCATACATTGAACGAAGCAGGGACTGGCCGAATTTCAATCAGTTGCTCCTTACATGAGAGAAGGAGGAGAAGGAGCCCAAGATAAATCCACAGTGCTCTCTCTGAGTCCTCCACT